>NC_134237.1:80203675-80506705 GCF_965152275.1 Natator depressus
GTTGGAACTCTGTTAGGGAGAGGAGGGCCATTTTAATATTCTGACAGTTTTTTGGCCAGTTGGAAACTCGAAGTCGAGAGCAGCACTTCTCTTTCTCTGGATGGAAACTAGAGTCAAACCCTTATGCAAACACTTCAGAAACTCAAAAGAAAGTTCACTTTGGATTTTGCGGGGGTAGCAGGGGTTGTTTCATTCAAGTCATTTATTTGTCTGTCTCTGTATATGAAGCCACTTCCAGGCATGTCATGTGTATTTTGGTAAACATGGAGGATGGCTGCAGGCTATGAGAAATGACTGATTAAATCACAGAGACAGGCCTCTCTTCTTTGTTGTTCTGCTCATCCACTGGATGAAGCTTTGGCAGCACTGAGACAAGATACAGAGACTGGATGTTTTTTACATTACATCCTATATCCTTTACATTATTTTGTAGGGGGTCAGACACAGGGTATAGGCTCCTGTCCCATCCTTTATGTACCTGAGTTAAAATGTATGCAAATGAACTTGGACAAATGGTAATACTTTTCAATGTATGCTTCTTTTAATATTTCAATCTCTATTTCTTCTCCAGTGATTATTTCTGCTTCCCTCTGATCAAGGATGACAGAGTTGAACTGAATAATGGAAGGCTTCGTAATGATTAGGGTCTTAATGTTGTCTAAGTTCTGTCATTCACTTTTTAAAGATTAAGTATGGTAGTTAAATCTGATACATCTCTGGTAGGGGAATACATGCTTGATTGACATGAATTTGAACTTGATCTAAAAATTATTTTTATCTTTAACTTCTATGATCTTATGTCAAGAATTCTAATAAAGTTAACTAAAATTAATTCACCTTCTGGCAAATGCAGCAGCTTTTGTGTAAAATTTTCTTTTGTAGTAATACTCAACAAGATGGCCTTGAGCATAGACATTTCCACGTTCTGCTGCTTCCTTCAGGCACTCCAAAGCAGCCATTGTATTTTGATGTATGCCTTGTCCATAGAGATACATAACACCAAGTACACCCTGTGACTCCAGACTTCCATTGCCACAAGCTTCAGAATGCCAGAAAAATGCCTACAGAACAGGCACGATAAGAACATAAGAATGGCCATACTTGGTCAGACCAAAGGTCCATCCAGCCCAGTATCCTGTCTACTGACAGTGGCCAATACCAGGTGCCCCAGAGGGAATGAACCTAACAGGTAATGATCTAGTGATCTCTCTCCTGCCATCCATCTCCACCCTCTGACAAACAGAGGCTAGGAACACCATTCCTTACCCATCCCGGCTAATAGCCATTAATGGACTTAACCTCCATGAATTTATCCAGTTCTCTTTTAAACCCTGTTATAGTCCTAGCCTTTGCAACCTCCTCAGGCAAGGAGTTCCACAGGTTGACTGAGTGCTGAGTGAAGAAGAACTTCCTTTTATTTGTTTTAAACTTGCTACCCGTTAATTTTATTTGGTGGCCCCTAGTTCTTATATTATGGGAACAAGTAAATAACTTTTCCTTATTCACTTTCTCCATACCACTCATGATTTTATATACCTCTATCATATCCCCCCCTTAGTCTCCTCTTTTCCAAGCTGAAAAGTCCTAGCCTCTTTAATCTCTCCTCATATGGGACCCATTCCAAACCCCTAATCATTTTAGTTGCCCTTTTCTGAACCTTTTCTAATGCCAGTATATCTTTTTTTGAGATGAGGGGACCACATCTGTACACAGTATTCAAGATGTGGGTGTACCATGGATTTATATAAGGGCAATAAGATAGTCTCCATCTTATTTGCTATCCCTTTTTTAATGATTCCTAACATCCCGTTTGCTTTTTTGACTGCCGCTGCACACTGCATGGACGTCTTCAGAGAACTATCCACGATGACTCCAAGATCTTTCTCCTGATTAGTTGTAGCTAAATTAGCCCCATCATATTGTATGTATAGTTGGGGTTATTTTTTCCAGTGTGCATTATTTTACATTTATCCACATTAAATTTCATTTGCCATTTTGTTGCCCAATCACTTAGTTTTGTGAGATCTTTTTGAAGTTCTTCACAGTCTGCTTCGGTCTTAACTATCTTGAGCAGTTTAGTATCATCTACAGACTTTGCCACCTCACTGTTTACCCCTTTCTCCAGATCATTTATGAATAAGTTGAATGGGATTGGTCCTAAAACTGACCCTTGGGGAACACCACTAGGTACCTCTCTCCATTCTGAAAATTTACCATTTATTCCTACCCTTTGTTCCCTGTCTTTTAACCGGTTTTCAATCCATGAAAGGATCTTCCCTCTTATCCCATGACAACTTAATTTATGTAAGAGCCTTTGGTGAGGGACCTTGTCAAAGGCGTTCTGGAAATCTAAGTACACTATGTCCACTGGATCCCCTTGTCCACATGTTTGTTGACCCCCTCAGAGAACTCTAATAGTTTAGTAAGACATGATCTCCCTTTACAGAAACCATGTTGACTTTTGCGCAACAATTTATGTTCTATGTGTCTGACAATTTTATTCTTTACTATTGTTTCAACTAATTTGCCTGGTACTGACATTAGACTTACCAGTCTGTAATTTCCAGGATCACCTCCAGAGCCCTTCTTAAATAGTGGTGTTACATTAGCTATCTTCCAGTCATTGGGTACAGTAGCTGATTTAAAGGACAGGTTCCAAACCATAGTTAATAGTTCCGCAATTTCACATTAGAGTTCTTTCAGAACTCTTAGGTAAATGCCATCTGGTCCCGGTGACTTGTTACTGTTAAGTTTCTCAATTAATTCCAAAACCTCCTCTAGTGACACTTCAATCTGAGACAATTCCTCAGATTTTTCACCTACAAAAGATGGCTCAGGTTTGGGAATCTCCCTAACATCCTCAGATGTGAAGACTGAAGCAAAGAATTCATTTAGTTTCTCTGCGATGACTTTATCGTCTTTAAGTGCTCCTTTTGTACCTCGATCGTCCAGGGGCCCCACTGGTTGTTTAGCAGGCTTCCTGCTTCTGATGTACTTAAAACATATTTTTTTATTACCTTTTGAATTTTTGGCTAGCTGTTCTTCAAACTCCTTTTTGGCTTTTTTAAATTACATTTCTACATTTAATTTGGCGGTGTTTATGCTCCTTTCTATTTACCTCACTAGGATTTGAATTCCACTTTTTAAAAGATGCCTTTTTATCTCTCACTGCTTTTTTTTACATGGTTGTTAAGCTACGGTGGCTCTTTTTTGGTTCTTTGACGGTGTTTTTTAATTTGGGGTATACATTTAAGTTGAGCCTCTATTATGGTGTCTTTGAAAAGTGTCCATGCAGCTTGCAGGGATTTCACTCTAGTCAGTGTACCTTTTAAGTTCTGTTTAACTAACCTCCTCATTTTGCATAGTTCCCCTTTCTGAAAGTAAATGCCACAGTTGAGATGTTCTTCCCACCACAGGAATGTTAAATGTTGTTATATTATGGTCACTATTTCCAAGCAGTCCTGTTATAGTTACCTCTTGGACCAGATCCTGCACTCCACTAAGGACTAGATCGAGAGTTGCCTCTCCCCTTGTGGATTCCTGTACCAGCTGCTCCAAGAAGCAGTCATTTAAAGTATCGAGAAATTTTGTCTCTGCATTTCGTCCTGAGGTGACATGTACCCAGTCAATATGGGGATAATTGAAATCCCCTACTATTATTGAGTTTTTTATTTTGATAGCCTCTCTAATCTCTGAGCATTTCATCATCACTATCACTGTCCTGGTCAGGTCGATAATAGATCCCTACTGTTATATTCTGATCAGAGCATGGAATTACTATCCACAGAGATTCTATGGAACATGTGGATTCATTTAAGATTTTTATTTCATCTGATTCTACATTTTCTTTCACATATAGTGCCACTCCCCCCCCGCATGACCTGTTCTGTCCTTCCAATATATTTTGTTATTTTGATATTACAATGTTCTTGTCATTTTTGAAATATTTACATAACCCTTTGCTTCTGGTAAAAATAGACATTCCCTAATCTAGACTATAACCTAAGTATCTTGCATACTGTCTGTTTTCTTTAAAGCTCTTTTATCTAGCAGCCGGAGAGAGGTGTCTGCATAGTAAATAATGCAGAGCCACTCCAATACTTACATTTATTTCCTTTACTCATGCAGTCCTGTGCCCCGCCACTCCTGCTGGTTATTTCTTAAACATACTGAGAACTATAAATCTTAATCCCAAATCATAATGCTGATTCTTGAGTTTCAGATTTGATGCTCCCAGCTCCTGCTAATTGTTTCATTACAAAAGCCTGACTACCAATGTCAAGGGATTAAAATAAGAAATTTTCTTTCTGTATATATGCCAGTTTGGGTCTAAATGGGTGAAAAAGTCTAGAAGTAATAGGGCATATGTTGTTATAAATAAGCTACAAAAGTCTCTTTCTGGAACGCTTCACAGATCCAAAATGAATCTGGGCATTGCATCATGATATGGAAAAGGCAGAAATCGGCATTACCTTTTTCAGATCTTTTGAATTTGATGTAGAATAAAACATTCCCAGGGTACTTTGAGCCTTCACACTTGCCTTTGGATTCCCATGGTCTGCAGCAATAAGCCACAGCCTAAAGAATAGGGAGGAAATATAAGTAACATTACAACAGGGTATTTTATAAATAATGGATAAATTATTAGATTAAATTACCTTTCAGCCTCTTTATCTGAATGCTTAACACCACATCCTTCAAAATAAGATCTGCCAAGATTGTATGCAGCAGCATATTTTAAATGTCTTGCTTTAGGGGAGTTAGAGTTGATAATTATTTCCATGTACTCCACTCCTTTTTCCTTTGAGAGAAACAGATTTTAATCATAATTGCAGAAGGTAAAAAGGACAAAAATTAAAATTCCAGGTAAAGTAGGTTACATATTACACACAAAACTTTTCAGTTCTAAAACTCTCTCAATGTTAAAAAGTTTGGATGTGCTCAGGTAAGGTAGTGTAAAGAGTCTTATTCTTACATTTTAAATATTTTCATTTCTAAAAAAAAGCAAAAACTAGTTTTCATTATGCTCTATTATTGTGAAAAAGTGGAACTACTTGTCTAAAAACTGATATTGTGTAGGATGTCAGTTTGATAAGGATGACATCATAATTCCTTGCTCTGGCTTTCATTATACCAACTGCAGACCATCATTCAAGATCAGTTTGCTACCTACAACAGGTAGCTCAAAAAGTTTAACAATACTACAATTATTTTATTAAATTAAAGCCATTCCTTATAAAATGGGAGTACTGAACAAAACTGGATTTACTCTGTTGTGCCAAGTTTTGTAGCAAACAACACTACACTCTCCTGGGATAAGAGGGAAGGTCCTCTCGTGCATCGGTAACTGGTTAAAAGATAGAAAACAAAGGGTAGGAATAAATGGTCAGTTTTCAGAATGGAGAGAGGTAAATAGTGGTGTCCCCCAGGGGTCTGTACTGAGACCAATGCTATTCAACATACTCATAAGCTTGAAAAAGGGGTAAAGAGTGAGGTGGCAACATTTGCAGATGATACAAAACTACTCAAGATATTTAAGTCCAAAGCAGACTCCAAGGAGAAGGGATCTCACAAAACTGGGTGACTGGGCAATAAAATGGCAGATGAAATTCAGTGTTGATAAATACTAAGTAATGCACATTGGAAAACATAATCCCAACTATACATATAAAATGCTGGGGTCTAAATTAGCTGTTACCTCTCAAGAAAGAGATCTTGGAGTCATTGTGGATAGTTCTCTGCAAACATCCACTCAATGTGCAGTGACAGTCAAAAAAGCTAACAGAATGTTGGGAATCATTAAGGAAGGGATAGATAAGAAGACATGGTATGCCTACATCTTGAATGCTGCGTGCAGATGTGGTCACTGCATCTCAAAAAAGATATACTGGAATTGGAAAAGGTTCTGAAAAGGGCAACAAAAATTATTGGGGTATGGAACGGTTTCCATATGAGGAGAGATTAATAAGATGGGACTTTTCAGCTTGGAAAAGAAATGACTAAGGGAGGATATGATAGAAGTCTATAAAATCATGACTGGTGTGGAGAAAGTAAATAAAGTGTTATTTACTCCCTCTAATAACACAAAAGCTAGGGCTCACCAAATGAAATTAATAGGCAGCAGGTTTAAAACAAACAAAAGGAAGTATTTCTTCACACAACGCACAGTCAACCTGTAGAACTCTTTGCCAGAGGATGTTGTGAAGGCCAAGACTATAACAGGGTTCAAAAAAGAACTAGATAAATTCATGGAGGATAGGTCCATCAATGGCTATAAGCCACGATGGGCAGGGATGGTGTCCCCGGCCTCTGTTTGCCAGAAGCTAGGAATGGGTGACAGGGGATGGATCACTTGACGATTACCTGTTCTGTTCATTCCCTCTGGGGCACCTGGTGTTCACCACTGTGGGAAGACAGGATACTGGGCTAGATGGACCTTTGGTCTGATCCAGTATGGCTGTTTTTATGTTATTATGGTCACTGTCCTGAATTCCTTGGCTAGATGTGGTAGGCCCCACCTCTGTTGCACTTTCTAGGCATCAGAGGTTTTAGCCCATCTTTTGCCAGCCAAGAATGTTATACTCTTAAATAATCTGTAATGGCCGCTACATCTGTTTACTGTAATATTAAACAATCAATTCTGTACCTATAGTATATCTAATCAAGCTAAGCATTTATATAAAGATCAGCACCCAATATGGGAATCTGCATCAACAATGCCATTTTAATATAATTAAGAAGATACTTGTGGGGCTGGATGGCTTACGAGACTGGTAACAGGATAATGGAGCTTTTCATATCTAAGTTAGCAATTCAAATGCAAAAGTTACTGCTCTCTTGTGGTGTTTCATGCCTCTGAAATGAATTTGGTGGTCACAATCCATATTATAAAATTGTATCTCCACAACTGGCATACTTATTAGTTTCATAAAAGAAGCTATGCACTGACTAGAGAAGAAGACTGAGCTACTCTTTTACCCCAAAGTTGGTGCCTCCAGGAAATGGTTGAGGCATACTGGCAGGACAGTGTATGGGAATTTATGCATCACTGCCCCTCAACCTGAACCCGTGCTGTGGTTTAATGGAGGACTCCCAGAGTTCTCAAACTGGCACATTTCTCATGTGCTAAATTCTCTTACAAACATACTTCTGCATAAGAAAAACTTACTGGGTCTTCTTTGGTCCCCAATCCATCATAATACATTACACCCAGCTGATACAGAGCTTGAAAATCCATCTCCTTAATTTTTTCAAATTGTGTAAGTGCTTCTTCATACCATCCCTGAATAAGACAGTGAGCAATCAAGTAGTACATTATAGTGTATATAACAAATGAATTCTTCAGTATAATTTATTTCTAAACTAGAGTATTTGCTCAGTGAACATGAGAAAAATCATAGAGCATTAGGAACAAAAATATTTTTATATGGTTAAAAAAAGTCACTCTGAATACAGTGGCACCTTAGAGACTAACAAATTTATTTGAGGATAAGCTTTCATGTAGCCCATGAAAGCTTATGCTCAAATAAATTTGTTAGTCTCTAAGGTGCCACAAGTACTCCTCTTCTTTTTGCGGATACAGATTAACACGGCTGCTACTCTGAACACACTGTTATCAATTGGGACAGGTAAGGTCAACTTCAGAAAATATTGAATCAGATGGAAACACTTAGGACTTCCAACCAAGTGGTGGTGTTGTATGTGGGTGTGTATACACACAAAAATTAGCATAGGATAGGTATCAGTTTACCACACTGCACGTCACCCTCAAGATGCCACTATATGTAATCCAAGGAGCTAGTGCCACAGCAGAAACAGGAAAAATATGTAGATATTTTCTGATACCCTTATTTCTTCCTAATTAATCTCCCAATTTAACTGTCTATCCTTATTCCACAAAGCACATAAACACATACTTAATTTTAAGCATGTGCTTAAATCACATTAATTTTTAAATCATTGATTTCAGTGGGACCTAAGCACGTGTTCAAAGTTAAGCAGCTGTTTATGTGCTTTGCTGAATAGAGCTAAAAATGGTTAAATGCTTTGCTAAATTGGGACCCACAACACTGATTTCACACCAAGACTTCACTACCACAAATGTGTGAGGGGTTTTTTTTGTTTTTGTTTTACAGAAAGATGATAAATGAGTGGTAGGATTCTATAGTGAGATAACTAAGTGGAGAAAAGGTACTTGTAATGTTTACCATTTACTGAGAGGTAGCTAGGTGAGTTCCTCATCATACACACTTCTCATGCCTGTTGCTGACCTCCCCTATTTGCCTCCAGTAAAACTAAAGTTCCAAAACTCCACTATATTTTCACAGCAGGATAACTAATGTATGTTACTTATCCAACATTAAAAACACACCTTCGTCAGTAAAGAGACAGATATCTGTTCGTGGCTTTCTTAAGAGTTCAAGAAGCAACCTTTACAATATTTGCTACTTCAGTAACTCAGGAAGAAAACTGTTTTTAAATACTTAGTAAAACAATGACAGTAGAATCCTGTTAATTGAGGACTCTGATATCCTGATTTAAAGGTGCCAATTTTTGTAATTTAAAAGAAAATGGAAAAGACAGTGAAATAAAATACTACATGGAATAAAAACGATAGTTACTGTATTTCCTTTTTTTTTTTTTTTAATTTATTTGGCCGCAAGCATGTAGAATTTAACAGCTGTTTAACGTGGTTTAACAGCTACTTAACATGTGGTTAAAGAGCCTTCAGCTGGCTCAATGCCTTTGGCTAATTCTGTCCTAATTAACTATGTTATTATCATTAGCCTAAATGAGGTCCCTTGGGAGATGTCTCAAAGCAGCCATCCTAAGTGATAATACCCCTTTTAAAAATAAACAAAAAACTATCAGGAAATAGCAATAGCCTTTTACACCTACCTGGCATATGCATCAGAAAAACTAGGGCTGCAAGATGCAAGCCTCTTAAACCACACTTTTTTAGGTTCAATGAGCTGGATCAATGGCAAAACTGTGCAACAACAGACAAAACTGTATAGATTTAAAAAACTCTTTTTAAAATCTTTACTATACTAAACTACATTATAAACCCCAACAACCTACATGCGGGTGGTGGGTATCAAAGGCAAGGGCAGGCTAAGCCTCCTCTGACCCAGGCGGTGGACCCACCCTCCGTCCCTCTTGACCCCGAAGCTGGCAGGGGCTCACTCAGCTCCAGTCGGCAGCCTGGAGCTCGGGCCCGCTGGTGGCCCACAGTGGCACTGGGGCCAGCCTGGCGCTGGGGCTGGCGACTTGGCCTAGCGCTGGTGCCAGCGCAGTGCTGGCGGCTTGGCCTGGTGCTGGGGCCAGCCTGGTGCTGGGGAGGCTGACAGCTCGGGCCAGCACTTTGGGGGCTGGCCGGTGCTGCTGGGGCAGGTGGGCTGGGGCTCCTCCAGCTACGTGGTGGGAGGGAGGCTTGGGGCTGTTCTGGCTGTGGGTAGGTGGGGTCTCGAGGCTCTGGTGGGTGGGAGAGTGGGCACAAGGAGTGGAGCCGGTGGACTAGCTTCCCCAAAGGGGGGGGGTTCACTTTCCGCCCATGTACCTACAAGGATTTAGGTAAAAGATCTAGGCCCAGAATCACAAAGATACTAAGGTGCCTAAACCCCAGACTTAGGTTCCTAGGTCCTAGTTTCAGCTTCACTATGATCCACAAAACTCCTGTTAAACCCTGTAGGTGCCTAACAGGGCTGGCTCTTGGTTTTTTTGCCGCCCCAAGCAAAAAATTTGCCGCCCCAAGCTCAGGTGGGGCTGGGGCTTGCAGGCAGCGCTGGAAGCAGAGGGAGTGATGTCACCTTCTCCCAGCGCCTGCAGGGGCATTACCCCCTCCCCTGCCCGGCCGCGCAGAGAAGCCCCAATATAAGGGGTGGCACATGGCAGCGCAGCAGCCAGCGCACAGATGAGGCAGCGCAGCCCAAGCAGGACTCGCCCTCTCCTCCCCAGGTAACGGCTGGGCCCTGGCAGCTCAGCATCCCGGGGCTGGGGCTTCCCCTTCCCGCTGCGACCGGGGGCGCAGCGCCCACGCCCCGTCTAAGTGGCGCAGCTTCAAGAGCACAACTTCCCCGAAAAAAAGGACGGCTGGAATGCCGCCCCTAGAAAGGTGCTGCCCCACCCATGTGCTTGCTTTGCTGGTGCCTAGAGCCGGTCCTGGTGCCTAAGCTCAATTGCTGCCTATGTTTTCAGGGCACAAGTTCCGTAGGCACCTAAGTTTCTGCCTCTGTGGATGCACGCTACTGCCTCACTCCAGGCAGCTGGACACCTATCTGTCACCAAAGCCACAGAGCGATTCACAAATTGGGGGAAGAGAGGCATTTGGCCACTTAAGTTGCATGAGGGGTGCAATTCAGTAGGCATGCTGAGGTCACCTACCAGACCAGGTCCCGTTCAAAGCTGGCCAGAGGAGACGACGATAGCAGTGCCCACGTTATAACTTTTAGAGGAGTGGTTAGAGCAGTCACCTGGAATGTGGGAGCCCCAGGTTCAATTTTCCCCCCTCTCTGCCAGAGGGGAAGAAAGGATTTGAACAGGGGTTTCCCACCTCTCAGGCAAGTGCTCTGACCGCTGAGATATGGGGCTTGCTCAGTCTCTCCTGTGGATACGGCTGCACCGTGAATAAATAATGAAAGTGTTATTGGAGCAGGGTCTCCCATCTCCCTGGTATGTGCCTTACACCAGACTACAATCATTCTCTCTGTCTGGCCCAATGACTACTTAAGTATTTATCCATAGTAGAGCTGGGGGGGGGGGAGAGGAGAGGAGAGGCAAGAGGGGGCCAGGGGTCAAGGCACCCACCTGGGAGACCCAGGGTCCAATCACTGATTATTTATCCACAATCTAACAATAGCAACAGTTGGGATGGAGAGAACTGACCCTCCCCCAATCAGAATATCCCATAGCTCAGTGGTTAAAACACTCTCTTGAGAAGTGGGAGACCCCTGATCAAATCCTCAAAAAGACCCTCTCCCCAGGAGAGGGGGGAATTGAACCTGAGCCTCCCACATCCCAGGTAGTGCCCTAAGCATTGGACTAAAAGTTATAAGGTGGAAACCAGCTCCTCTTCCTCCAACTATTTTGTGTGAAGTGAGGCAGGTGCCTAACTCATTCCCACAAGAAACACTTTAGGCGCCTAAGCTGCCTGACTCCAGGAGCTGGTTTCTGTTCATGGACTGCTAAGCAGAGATAGGTGCTTCCTTATATCCTGGTCTTGGGTGCCTCTTTTCAAGAGGGGGACTAAGCACACACTCCTTTCATTGGCATCTCCCATTGCTTAGCTTAGGTGGCTTCCCACCTAGCATGCTGGTTTTTGTGGATTGCATTTGAAGGTGATCATTTCTTCCCCCTTCATTGTATAGGGAGCTTAGGCACCTAACTTGGCTTTTTAAATCACAATGTTGCTCCTGTGATTTTTCTAGGTGCCAAGATGCTCAACATTGCAACACCTAAATCCCTTTATAATCCCACCCCTGGTTGGAAGCAGGCTGTAGGTACAGAGGCAGAAACCATCCTCCGCTCTTCGACTGACCATAGAAAGAGAGGAACTGAGGCGAATGCAGAGCCATACCCCTTTATATAACCTTACACTGAACAATGAGTGTTACAAGACAGCACTTGCATGGCTCTCAACAGGCATAGCTTTAAAAGAGATTTCTGAATTTTGCAGCGGCAGGCGGTGCCGTAGCAGTCAATGACATTATGCAGAGACTACCTCAAAGATGTATTATGTGTCTAGATACGAAGTTCTGGTTACGACTACACTTCAATACACAACATGGATATCTAAGTTCCAGTTAGCCAAGGAACAGTCTGATATTCCACTAGATGGGCCCAATCTTACTCCTACTGATGTCAATAAGTGTTTTGCCACTCACTTCAGTGAGAACAGGACTGGCCCCAATAATTCTGCTCTCTATGTAGTCAGCAGAACTTCTGGCAATGACTACAGTCAGAAAGCACTGAACCCAATTTCTCAAATTTGAGAATATCTGAAATAATACTGTATCTGTAACTTTATCCTTCTCCCTCCCCACCTCTGCGTCTCATTCTTTCTCAGGGAATCATGCTTCCCACAGTTGCTCCAGACTTGATTCAGATGTTTTAGTTTTTACTTATTTCACTTTGTATGTATCTTCTTTTGTAACATTTTCTAGTGTTACCTCTTTTTCCATGTGGAAATTGTACTGAAAAGTGTCAGTTTTATAAAATGTTCTAAAAAGTAAATATTAAAGTACAACCTCTTCAAAGTACAGCTGCCCTTGTAGAAAATATGCCAGAGGATCTCCATCTATGATCCTCTTCGCCAACAGCTCCTCTGCCCTTGCAAACAAAGCGGTATGGCTATAGTTCCCTGCTAAAAACAGATATATATTTGTCTAATCACAACAAACAGAATAATATTGTAAGTACACTATCACACTAAAGTTGTAATAGTTCTCTTTTTTTACCCTGACAGACATAATTAAGATGTTCCCTTTTTGTTGTATGCTCCATAGACTCAGCTAAAACAGATCAATGTTTTATACTGGAGGAAAAAATCTACAATAAAGATAATTAAACTTTTATGAAACAGTTTACCGTACCATACAAATGCTATATGTATTTGTACGACGAAAACCTGATCTCAGTTGGTGGAAAAAACAGAATACAAATAACAAGTTCCCTTAAAGAAAGATTATCCACACTGGACACATGAATTGCTAATGTTTAGAACAGCTTAAGATCTAAGCAAAACAACAGAAGATATCAATGGACTTAAAAATGACAAAAACTCCTTCAAAAATGGCAACCAAATCAGGGAATATCACTTTAAGCCCCGACCTTGCAATCTGGTGCATGGGGCTCCACACAGGCACAACAGTCCACCTACTTACAATGACTTGCAGGAGCAGGGCCTAACAGAGACTGAGAAAGAGAAGAGGAAGGAGAGACATTGTTTCATATGCTAGGGCATGGGCTGACCTGATTTAGGCGCCTAACTCCAGGGGAAAGTCTGCAGCCGGGTAACCCAAACAGAGGGAAGTGCTTATCTCTGGCCCACCAGTCAAGTGCACCAGAACAACTGCATACGTGCCTATACCCCCTTCTCAGCATTTCTCTCCTGGCTAGCTTATGTGACTCCCTACTCAGCTGGCTGGCTTTTGAAAATCACTTCCTTAGGGGACTTACTCTCTCAATATATTTTATGGAGTGCCTAGCCCAAGGCTAAAAATTCCACTGGGACACAGGCTGCTTAGGGGGCTAAGTGTTGCAATGCCTAAATATCATTGAGGATCTGAGCCAAAGTCACTTTGAAAATGAGACTCAAGGGCCAGATTTTCAAAGGTATTTATGTGCTTAAACATATAGATATGAACCTAGTGGGCTTTTGAGGGTCTAGCAAGTTACACACTTAAGTCCTATTTAAATCAACAGGAATTAGGTGTCCACCTGCTTGGGCACTTTTGAAAATCCCACTAGGTGCCTATCTGTATCTTCAGGAGCCTAAATACCTTTGAAAATCTGATCCTTTGGCAATTAAGTTACTTAGCTGCTTTTAAAAATTTGACCCCAGGTCTCCCCAGGTTCACCACTGACTTGCTATATGCTTATTCTTTCTTTCTTCCACATTGCTTGCTGTTGCCTATATTTAGACTCCTGGAAAATCTTCTCCGCTTGTTTAGCAAAGCCAGGACTATCTTCTTCCAGTGCATTAATGGCTTGCAGGACACAAGGAGTCTTCTCCCTTGGAAGTGGATTATTCAGTGGCCTCAGTGGTATGACAGAGTTATATTTATGCTGTTTGTTAAGACCTTGGGTAAGTCACTTCATTTCTGTGAAGTCTCTGTCTAATATGGGAGTGATGATAACACCAGAGTTATTTTGAGACTGTACTTAAAAAGCATTTTGAATTTGTCAGGTGAAAGGAGCTATATAAGTGCTAAAAATTATTTTTATTAATAAAATCTCTGTCACAATACTCTTATTAGTGGCTTTTAGGATTTTTTTTCCAGCTGAGTAAGATATTTTTCTGGTGACAGTAACATTTTGTGAACAAGCTGAACTTTTAATCAATTACATTTCACTTTACTAATTATAATGGTGAAATCTCTTTCTGACTTAATAGAGAATAGAAGAATCACTTGAATCAGAGAACAGGAGGGGAACAACAAAGAATGAGAGGCAGCAAGAACAATCCAACTAGCGAAGGGAAAAAGAGGAACTAAGTTAATGTGCTTAAAAATGGGAAGAAGAGGAACCACATCAAACTGAAGCAGGAAAAGCGAGGGGGAAAAAAAGAAACAGGAAGATCAGACAACGAAAAAATGGCTCCATCCCCCTTGAATATTCTGCCCCATTTATCTACTTCCAGAACCCTCATATTTTCTGCAAGCATTTAAAGTAAAAAGGGGAACAAACTCACCCCAATATTGCCAAACTAAAAGTCTTAAAGAACTGTTGGGCCTGGTTAAATTTATGAGATTGGCTTAAAAATCATGAGACTTTAAAAACCAATACTTTGTGTTCTTTTTATTCGATGTATTGATTCTGATCCTTAAGGCAATACTCAGTTCAAGTGACCATGCTTTTCCCTGCATTCATGAGGTATCCACTTTTTTTTTTTTTTTTTCAAACGAAGGCTGATCCTCTCCACTCCAGATTGAGGACTTGAGGTAAAAAAACAGTAAATTTTGCAGGGTGGTAGCACATTTTTAAAAAGGAAAAAGATAAAAATTAACAAAAACCTAAGAAACTACATTAAAAAACTCTCTTTGAAAAGAACATTATTTATGTTGCCAAGTTAGGAAATGCCAAGTTTATAGTCGTCATGTAATTTTTCCCTTGTGTGTATGAATTAAGCGACAGTAGTTAATTACATAATTGCACAATATTTTTTCCAGAGGACCCCACCTCATTGAGTGCATGGAATAGACCAATGGTGGGCAACCTGCAGCCTGCACACGGCCCGTCAGGGTAATCTGCTGGCAGGCCGCATATGGCCCGCGGGCTGCAGGTTGCCCACCACTGGAATAGACCCACAGGGAGTACAAGAAAGGTTATGCAAGCAACCATAAACTGGCATTTCCTAACTTTTGAGTGTTTGACTTTCCAACCTACATAATGTTCCTTTAATGTCACATATTTGTATGTACTATATCAGCGGTCACCAACCCATCGACTGCAATCGACTGGCCGATCCTGGGGACTCTCCCAGTTGATCGCAATCTCCGGCAGTGCAGCGGGGCTGCTGCTAAGGCAGGCTCCCTGCCTGTCGCAGCTCCATGCTGCTCCTGGAAGGGGTCAACACACCTCTGCGGCTCCTGGGAGGGAGGTCGGGGGGCACGTGGCTCTGCATGCTGCCCCTCTCTGCAAGCACTGCCCCTGCAGCTCCCATTGGCCACGAATGGGGAACTGTGGCCAATGGGAGCTTTGGGGGCAGTGGCTGCAGAGAGGGGCAGCATGCAGAGTCACCTGCCCCCCAACCCCTTCCCAGGGGCTGCAGAAGCATGTTGGCCCCTTCCGGGAGTGGCATGGGGCCAGGGTAGGAAGGAAGCCTGCCTTAGCCTCGCTGTGTCGCCCGCCTGGGAGCCACCCATGGTAAGTGCCACCTGGCAGGAGGCCACACCCCAAGCCCCAGCCCTGACCCCACTCCCAGAGCCAGAACCCCATACTCCCTCCTGCACCCCAACACTCTGCCTCAGCCCAGAAGCCCCTCCTGCTCCCAAACACCCTCCCAGAATTTGCACCCCTCAACTCCTCCTGCACCCAAACACCCTGCCCCAGGCTCAACCTACACTGCGAACCCCTTGGCCCCAGCCCAGAGCCTGCACCCCCTCATAAATCCCTCCCCCAGCCTGGTGAAAGTGAGTGAGGATGGGGGACAGCGAGCGATGGAGAGAAGGGGGGATGGAGTGAGTGGGGCGGAGCCTCGGGGAAGGGGCGGAGCCTCAGGGAAGGGGCAGATCCTGGGTTGCCCTTAAATTAAAAAAGTGATCTTGGGCGTAAAAAGATTGGAGACCACTGTACTATATAGAGAGTGACTTTGTGCTTTAGTGAATATTACCGCTGATTTTTGTTTCACTTCAGCCAACATTAATCTAGTCAACATTAATCTCTGTGGACAATAAAGTCTCATGTTCCTCAACACTGTAGGTGATGAAATCAAGGTGAAATTACCAATGTATCTGAGCCGCTCCACGCTTTAGTGAAGACACTACTACACCAACAGGAAAGCATCTCCCATCAGTGTAGTTAATCCAAAATCCCAAAACCTGGGGCAGGTCTACACTACAGCCAGGATCGACGCTATGAGATCGATCCACCGGCAGTCGATTTAGCGGGTCTAGTAAATACCCGCCAAATTGACTGCAGACCACTCTCCAGTCAACCCCTGTACTCTACCCACGACGGGAAGAGTAAGATAAGTTGACGGGAGATTTTCTCCTATCGACCCCCCCCCATGGTGTAGACCCTGTGGTAACTCAACCTAAGGTACGTCAACTCCAGCTATGTTATTCACGTAGCTGGAGTTGCGTAGCGTAGGTCGACTTACCGCGGTAGCGTAAACATCGCCCTGGTCTACCCTACCGAGTTAGGTCAACGTAAGGCAGCTTACGCTGACCTAATTCTGTAAGCGACTATACTACAATGTTGCTCCCGCCGATGTAAGTTGCCCACTACACCAACCTAATAACTCCACCTCTGCAAGAGGCGTAGCACTTAGGAGGATGTAGTTAAGTCAATGCAGTGTCTGTAGACACTGTGTTGCTTACATTACCAGTCCCTGCCTTTAACAGCCTGCCTTGGGGCTGACCGCTGGACAGGAGTGCAGCTACAGGTGGGCTTCGGCCCATCCGCTTAGCATCCAGACCCACCCCCGAGCCCTAGCTCTGCTCCGGCCCCAGCACTAGCCCCACCCAGACCTGGAGGACGCCGCACACATCTCCGGCCTGAATGGAGGTGGGAAAACAGCAGCGGCACAGCAGAGGACAACCACAGTGCACATGCCGCAGCTGGAGGAGGCTGGCCGGCTGGCCTGCCCAGCAGTGGCAATCATCAAAAAATGTAGGCCTGCTGCCTTGGGGAGCCAGGCCTGGCGTGGGGTAGTGCGACGGGGACTGGTGCTGGAAGCCGTGTGCACTGGAGAGCGGCGTCTCCACCCAGAGCTAGGTACGTGCGGGGGACCCGACCAGAGCATCCATCGCCCCACACAAGGCCAGCTGGACTGGAGGGAGGAGTGGAGGTGGGCCCCCGATCCTTCCTGCCTCCTCTCCCCCATCATTGCCTACCCACCCGAAGTTGGGGACCTCCCAAATATCCCATGCTAGCTACGCCACTTCCATTGGAGCCCCGCCACTCCAGGGCTGTCAGCTTCAGCAATCAGCCCAGGGTGGCGGGGCTCCGGCAATCAACTCTGCGCCTGGGTGACAGCTCAGGATGTCAGCCCCCCACAATGTCCCATTTAAATCGGTGCAAGCACTCCGGGTGAGGATGCGCTCCACTGGCAGGAGGACAGACATGAACAGCCAATTTAATTACTGCGTTAGCTGTAGGTTGACCTAATTTAAGCCGACAAGCCGCATGAGGCGTAGCTATGTCCACCGGAGAAGCTGTTCTGTTACCACAGTGCTGTCTACAAGGGAGGGAGGAGGAAGGTCGGTATAACTATGTTGCTATGGGGTAGATTTTTCATACTCCTGAGTGACATAGTTATCCCGATATAGAGCTGTAGTGTAGACCTTGGGTAAGATCCACCAGCAAGTCACTGGGAGACTGAGGATCAGACTCCAGGAGTCCTGTCTCCCAGGCCTTTGTGCCCAGCTGTGAGATGGATGGACCCTGGTAAACACGCTGCGACTGAGTGGCGCCTGGGCATCTGCTGGGCTAGGAGCGCCCTAGGGCAAAGCAGCAGCCGAGGGGCACTGGCTGGAGGAGCAGCTCCCAGCACGAATGGGGGGTGCGGGTCTTTACCTATCTCCGCCCCTAGCTGCTTGTTCAGCTCGGACTCGCGGAAGGTCCTGGAGATGGTCTGCAGGACAGTCTCGGAGCTGCGCCTCCGGGGCAGCGCCTCGCTGTTCAGCTTCATCTCGCCCCCAGCAGCTGCGCCGCCTCCCCTGCAACATAAAACGGGCACCACCAGTAACGACAAACTGTCCCCCGGCTGCTCGCTGCGCAGCCCGCAGGGCCGCCCCCTGCACGTCCCGGCACCGCAGGCTGGACCCTAGTGTCGTGGAGGTGCCGGGCTGTCCCGCCGCCCAGGACCGCGCTGCGCGCTGGGGCCCGCCTCAGAGCCCGCGGGACGTCGCGCGCGGCCGCCCGCGCGTGACTCACTGTGTCCGCCGCAGGGGCCCATCCCGGCCGCTGCGCCCCCGGCTCCCTTCGCGCCTCCCAGTGACTCCGGCCGCTTCCCGTTGCCTAGTAACGATTATCGCCCCGGGTGGTCGCGAGCTCCCTGCGCTTCGCAGCCGCTGGACGCCCCCGCGCGCCCCCTGGTGGTGCTGAGCGTAGGGGGCTACTGGACGAGCCTGGCGTGAGCGCGCCAGTGACAACGCTCTGGTGGAGGAGGTCCGGACCCCGCCCCCTCGCGGCTCTGCCCCGCGCTCGCCCTAAACCAGGGTTCAGCTGCGGGGTGACTCACCACATTCAGCCAACCTGACAGGGCCCCCGCTGGGGGGAGCATCACAGACTGCTGGGCAAAGCCCCCCAGCTGGGTCAAGCTGAGGGGACCGTCCCCAGTGTCTCTCCAGAAGGGTGCTAGTCAATTGAAAATGGAACCCACTTCCCCTTGGCATACTGCAGCAGCTCAGTGACTTGCATTTCATCCTTCCATTGTCCTCTAAGCACTGAGCTGCAAAAACACCACTGAAGAGCCTTCTGCATTCTCAGTGGAGACCTAACAGAACAAGCATACTGCTTCTTGGTCAGGGGAGCATAGCCAGATTTTGGTGACTTTCTGTTGCAAGGCCAGTAAAACTGTGGACAATAGCAAAAATGCCAGGAATGACCTGGTCGGATTGCTAAAAAGCTGGTAGCCTTCAAAATTTTCCAGACTGGTGACCAGTGCAGGGACCAGATTAAGCGGCTCAAGAGTAAGTACAAGAAGAATAGAAACCAGAACCACACCTCAGGCAATTCAGCAACTTCATGCCTGTTTTGTGAGGTGTTTGACCAGGTGCTGAGCACTATGTCCAGCATAGAGCTAACAGTGGTCAGCCAGGATGGTGCCTTCTGTCCCTTGAATCCAGCATGGGAAAAGATGCGACCTCTCTGCAGGCTCCAAGTGAGGAGCATGAAGTGACTGGTTATTAAACCAGTCCAGAGCAGGCTGTGGGACAGGATCAACACCAAATTCTGAGTCCATACTCAGAGGGACTGTTTGATGCTGCCCACCCCTAAGGAACACCCCACTGCCAAGTTTGCAGCAAATCCAGAGGAGACAGAAGCCGTCCCTGAGCCTGGTAAGTTTCTGACTCAAAGTTTATTACTACAGTAATGGGAGAGTTTTGTGCTCCAAGGACCAATGCAACAGTTATCAGAAGGCTCTTCCCCCCCGCCAGACCCAGGCCCTATCCCTGCTCCACCCCTTCCCCCAAGTCCCTACCCCGTCTCTTCCCACCCCCGCTCCGCCCCTTCCCCACCTCTTTCCGTCCCTGAGCATGCCCCGTTCCCGCTCCTCCCCCTGCCTCCCAGAGGCGACCTGCATGTCACGAAACAGCTGCTCATGGTGGGCAGGAGGCACAGGGAGGGAGAGGGAGGAGTGATTAGCGGGGCTGCCAGCAGGGGAGAGGCGCTGGGGGGAGAGTGGGGAGCTTGGCTGCCGGTGGGTGCTAAGCATCCGCTAATTTTTCTCAGTGGGTGCTCATGCCCATAACCATTTAAATTTATAAGAATTTTTGCATTTCTGCAGCTAGCTTCTGCCTTTCACTCCCATTCTGTAGGACTCAACATCATATTAGCAAAATGTGGCAAAGGTGCTGTCATGCTGGCAAACCAGGTGCCAGCTCTTGCCAAGTCTGTAGGTGTCAGGTGAATGCTCCCACTGACAAATTCATAGCGGGAAAGCAGACCAGGTCACCTAAATGTTAATATTGTTCAAAATGGGCGTTAGACTTGCAAGGATGTGTTTAGTGTTCAGACAGTATAAAATGCCTGTAAGTTGCTGCATGCATTAATCTTATTTGTAATGTCTGTATTCCATGCCACAAGGTAAAATTTAAGTTTGTTTGTTAATTGTTAAAATGCCTGCTCAGAACTTGTGAACTCAGATGAGAAGAGTGGCTCCTGCTCTACCCATCCAGGAGGGCTATCAAAATTAAGTGGGCCATTGTAGGATAAAAGCTTTGTTAATTGCCCATCACCCATGGAGTAAGAAGGCCTCATCCCATTGGTCTGAATGCTGGAAGAAGCAAATAAAAATAGTGAAGGAGAAGATTTTTCATCTCTTTGCTGTTTGAACTCTGACAAGGGCTGACACTAAAAACAAAAGCAGAGATCCTCAGGGTCAACCTGGGATTAGCCCTAAAAGACATTCAGTGTTGACAGATCACTGTATCTCTGTCACCTTTTGGAACCATAGACTGAACTCATTTGTGCATATATGTTGCCTGCTTTAAACTGTACATAACTCTCTGATTTCTTTTTCCGAGTTAATAAATCCTTATTTAGTTTACTATAGGATTGGCTACCAGCATTGTCTTTGTTGTGAGATCTAAGGTACAAATTGATCTGGGATAAGTGACTACTAGCCTCTGGGGTATGAGAGCAATCTAAATATTTTGTGATTTTTGGTATAAGTGACTCAATGGTAAAGACTGCTACAGTGATCCAGGAGTTCACTTTTGTTACTGGTGAAATCTAATTATAGAATATACACCCAGTTTGGGGTGCTTTTGACAGTCTGCCCTGAAGTTGGGATTCACGGTCATGAACCACTCCAGACAGTGTTACAAGTGCTTTTAAAATAATCACAGTTTCAAAACTCCCATTTTGTCCTCTTTTTTTTTTCAAGTGATGTTTGAAAGCTCCTCATTCCATTTTTGGCAGTGCAATCTGTTTCCATAGCAATGGAGAAAGCAGCTATCAATAGAAATATAAGAGGAATGCCTTCAGATATATGTGGAGGGCTATAAACTTTGTTTTTCAGTAGCTCCAACAGATTTTAGGTTCCAACAAACTCGTAAAAATTCATCTCCATTAATTTTGGTAGAGTTACTCCAAGGAAGAATATGGTCCAATATGTCTAACCATACTTGAAAATTTAAGATTTTGTCAGAGGAGTTTTTTAAAATATCACATTAAAGACATTTTTAAAAAATTATTTCATTTGACAAATGGAATGTAAAGAACATGCTGCAAAAGCAACGAACCACTTCAGGAAAGGCAGGTATACTGGATTCCTACACTTTTTGGGTAGCTGAAGGTATGTGGGGGTATAAGATAAAACTGCACAACATATCTTATACTATTTCTTATGCTTAGTTTCATTTCTTTATACATATGCAAAATATGTTAATACAGTATTATAGTTGAAATTTTCAATTAATAAGAATTTTTAAAAAGTAAGTTTCCACAGCAGCTGTAACTTGGGCTTGTAATTGTGAGGCATTTTGTATTATTGTATATAATGCTAGACTTTATGTCGGAGTGGATTAAGATAGAACCTTGATATCCATGGTTTACAATCAAAGAAATATCAGTAACTGGGAGGAGTACAGCTGATCGATGCAAACCTGGTGCCTACTGGGGTGGGCTGGGCTTGGCAGGAAGATCAAGAATTTGTAGGTAAGGTTTCAGAGTAACAGCCGTGTTAGTCTGTATTCGCAAAAAGAAAAGGAGTACTTGTGGCACCTTAGAGACTAACCAATTTATTTGAGCATAAGCTTTCGTGAGCTCACGAAAGCTTATGCTCAAATCAATTGGTTAGTCTCTAAGGTGCCACAAGTACTCCTTTTCAATTTGTAGGTAAGAGGAAGATAAATCAATCCTGAGTGGCTGGCAGGACTAGTGGGAGAATCTGTTGTGCAGGTGTCCAGTCTGGGAGGGTGAGACATTGTCGGTGAGGTTTGGCTTGAAGCCAGAACCTGTAGGGCAATGCAGATGTATTAGGGGCCTTAAAATGTGGGGTGATCAAGGCCCTATTTAGCCTTATATCCAGAAGTAAATTAAACATCTGCAGTATAGTTGTTATGATTGCTGTGGAAACCATAATTTTGAATTTTCTGGTACCTGTGCATTTGAAATCATAAGTGTTTTTTGGACTGAATTTGCTTGGTTTTGTGTGTGGGAATAAAAGACTGAATCCAGTAGTTGCACAGATGTGTTTATTTCAGTCTGAAATGAGAGAAGCAAAAATGGTCACACACTGAACTAAATGCACTAACTAATGTGATGGGTTCGGTCACAGAGACCCCATTGAGGCTGTCACCTGGTGTACTAGAATTAACTCTGAGCCCGTTTTCCACTGCCAGCTTGGGACTCCAGAACCCTGCCTTGTTGAGCCAGACACGCTAGTCTGCTGCAACACAGACCCAGGTCTGGTCCACACCCTCAAAAGTGCAGACTTTAACTAAAAACTGCTCAGCAAGTCACCTATCTCCAGCACCCAGACACCCAGTTCCCAATGGGATCCAACCCCCAAATAAATCCATTTTATTCTGTATAAAGCTTATACAGGGTAAACTAATAAATTATCCGCCCTCTATAACACTGATAGAGGGAGATGCTCACCTGTTTGCTCCCTCAGGTATTAATCACTTACTCTGGATTAATTAATAAACAAGTGATTTTATTAAGTATAAATGTAGGATTTAAGTGGTTCCAAGTAATAACAGACAGAACAAATATCTTTGGCACAAGGCAGGAAACCTTTTTCTCTCTCTGGGTTCCCACCCTGGCTTCTAAATGGAAAAGCACCATGTTTAAGATAGGTTTGAAGTGAGCTGTAGCTCACGAAAGCTCATGCTCAAATAAATTGGTTAGTCTCTAAGGTGCCACAAGTACTCCTTTTCTTTTTGCATGTTTAAGATGGATTCCAGTATGTCACATGTCCTGTGAGACTTCATTACCCGGTCGCTGGCACCCACATATACAGGAAGGCTTACAAGTAAACAGAGCCATTTACAATCAATTGTCCTAGTTAATGGGAGCCATCAAGATTCCAACCCACTATTAATGGCCCACACTTTGTTTGCATTGTTATAGTAGGACTTCAGAGTAATACTTCATATTTCTAGCTTCAGATACAAGAATGACACATTCATGCAAATAGGATGAACACACTCAGGAGATTATAAGATTTGTAATGATACTTACAAGAGACTTTTTGCATAAAGCATATTCCAGTTACATTATATTTACACTCATAAGCATATTTCCATAAAACATATGGAGTGCAATGTTACACTCGGTATATTACATGTGTATCTGGAGCGCTGCAGCTTGTTATACATATATATTCCACCTATTTTGCATAGCTTCTGTTTATTTCAATATGTGAGTTAATTTTCTACATAGGAAGGGGAAAATGAGAGAGATTATTTATTAAAAATAAATGCACTGGTCTTGTAAAACTAAACTTCTGTTAAAGGAATACTGTTAAGGTTTGCAGGGATCAGATTTCACTTTTCTTTCTAAATCTGTTTTCCAAGTCCATTCAGTTTTGTTTTTCCAAAACAAATGATACGATGATCTTTATTTTTTAAAAATGATGCTAGTAGTCAGGAGTAACTTCCATAACAAACAAGAATGCATGTGTCATGGAGTCAAAAAAAGCTTGCTAAGGAAACAGAATTCATTTTAACGTTTTAAGGCGGGAAAAGTTCCAGGCTATATTACAAATTGGAGACATGGTTAAAACAGAGTTCAGTTCAGTCTGTACTGTAAGACTGTCTTTTAAATACCATGGAATCATTGGACTGGCAAGGACCTTCAGAGGTCATCTAGTCCAGTCCCCTGAAGGGAAACTGCCATGTAATTCAGTCTCCTGCCTCAGTTGATTTTATAGTATAGACAAGACAGGAAGTTACTTTAAAGCATGAACCTAGTAAGTATTTTGTCCATACTAAACATTTTGACATGGCTGTGTTACAAAACTGTGCTAAAATAGGCCTATGACTGGAGAAGTCTGTAGCATGGTTTCTTGAAGTATGATTCATTTAAAACAACAAAACCCTGTCCACAGCAGACCCTGGAATTGCTCAGAGAATGCTAACTACCTCCATGTTTGAAAATGGTTGTCAAGCAATTGTGCTTGATAACAACTACTTCTGAATATGGTTGTAGCTATCTCTGTTCTATTTCAGTGGAAACAGGTCTATATATAATTTGATTTTGTCTATTTGGCTTGCGACAACATATGAACCTCAATGGTTTAGCAACTGAGGATCTGAAAATAAAAGTTATATTTTTGCTAGATTTATTTTTAATAGAAATGCGTTTGCCATTAAGGATTGGAACACAGTCCTTTCCATAGGTCACCAGTACAAACCCAGCTCAAGTTGGTAATAACTTTGCCATAATTGTTGGCAATATCAACAGAGTCCAGTGACAGACTGGGCCCTCAGACAACTACCCTCTTCTTCCTAGAGGCAGTCCTTGAATGGGAAAATAAGAAGATCTTGTTAATAGCCTGGTTTCTGTTGGTTGAAAATGATGGATCGTATTAGTTTTCCCCTAATTCAGGCCTGGAGAAGTGGTCTCTCCACATCAGAGTTGAGAGCATTGGTAGGTCAGCATGGGCCAGCTCGCACTAGCTTGTAGCTAGTTATGCACCTATTCCATTTGCAAGCTCTAAACTCGCACGCACATTTTCAAAATACATTAATTGGGTAATAAATAAGAGAAGTGTGGGTCTTGCTTAAAACCATTCACTTCTGGATGAGTGTGACAGCAGGAGTTTTGAAAGAATCTTCTCACGGGGAGGCTTTGTTTCATGCTCCCGCATACGTGCATGGAGAAGCATATGTCTAGCTATCTATAGCTTCATAGAGAGACCAATAATTAGTCGAGAGGAATTGTTTTTCTTCCTTCCTCTCCTGCGGCTGCAGCAAAAAGCACAGGGGTGTGGGTCTGCGTGTGTGAATGTGTGTGATACGTGCCTAGCTGCACTATGCTCCATGGCCGCCCCAGCTACCACAGGCCCTGGGCTGCCCCGACTTCCGTTGTGCTGTACACTGAAACACGTGCAAGGGGAGCCCGCCCAGGACGGCTGGAGAAAACATCAGAAGGAGCCAATCACCGCACAAGGGGGCGGGTTGAACTGCATGTGCTCCTGTTTGTGTACGTGCAGGAGCCGGTTCCCAGCAGAGAGGGAGGGGAGTTCAGGCTGGAGGTTCGCTTTTAGAGCTTGCACGGTGTCTGACTTGTGCTACATGCACTAGACAGAATCGGCGACAGGCGGGCTGGGCTTCTCCATTCGCCGCCCCGCAGCAGCAGTTCCAGAACATTGGGAGTAAATAGTCCTCTGCCGAAAAGAGACAATGTGGATGATGCTGGATTGCAGCTCAGAGGTGAGGCTGAGGAGTTTGCACGGTTGTTTCTGTGCGTTGTTAGAAGTCCAGGGGTTGAGTTGTTTGAAATGTAGTTTTACCACTATTGGCTAAACCCAAATCCCACTGATGTCAGTAGGATTTTGCCAGAGTTTAAAGCTAAAAGCCTGGTTCTTTCAGGTTGAAAAGCCTACGATAAAGGGACATAAACATTAGATGACTGTTGGTTCTCTGTGAAGGGGAAGGTGGGGGGATACCTTCAGATTTTTCTGCTACTGTATAATTTATCTTTCAGGTCTAAGAATAACGTGAAGCTAAATGTATTTTTAAAACACTTGTTTCCCCCTCCCGTAGCCTGACGGCTTGAGCCTCCTGCTTGAGGCGGGGGCTGGGGTGAATGCACCTGCAGATGCCTTTGGTCAGTCCCCAGCTCACTTGGCTGCTTGTGGAGGACAAGCTTTTTTCCTACTATGGCAACTGCAAACAGGAGCTAATCTGAACCAACAGGTACAAGTAATGCCTTTTTGTTTCTTTTTACTGCCTTATTTAAATGAGGCATGTTATTTGTATGAAAGGTATATTGTTTATGTAAATCTTTAGTTGTCACAGATTTGATGAGCTATACAGACTAGTTGCCTGTGATTATTTGTTGCATCTCATCTATACAAACAATTTATTACATGAAAACAAGTGTCCTTTGTATGAAACATCTCTTCCCCAGTCCTCAATCAAAATGAGTTGTAAACACTTTCAAAATAGACTCTTCCTCATGTAAAATGTACTTTAAAATTCATTCTGGTTATTGTGTGTTCCGATTGTTTTGTAGATATATATCAAATCTATCAAATCTGAAACTTTCTTTGTCTCCTGATCTGCACATGGGAAAGAACTTTAGTATCCCCTTTTTCCTGTTAGGGTTTTGGGAACGTTCACATAATCTCCTTCCAATCTATATCAAGGTCTGTTACGGAGTCACACTTATCTCAATAGCAGAAATTTTGGTGATTTGCTTGTATGTCTGCACTTCGCTATGAATGGTGCCCTGTTACTTCCTACCTCTGTGTTTTGCTGGAAGATCCTCCTGCGTTGATTAGTGAATGAATGTGGATATGTAGCAGAGGTGGGTCAGAAACTGTTTTCACGTCCCTCAAATATTTTCAAGTGTTCAAATTTGTTTTCCTCTCTCAGATCATGATGAAAAGTCAATCTCAAATTTTCACAGACCAAAATCAGGTCAGTGTTTTGATAACTTCAAAACATTTTATTTTGATTTGACCTTTACAGCTTCTTTTTTTAGTTTAATTAGCTTAAATTTCTACAGGAAAAGTAATTTTGAATTGGAAAAACAGGAATTTTCATTTTGAAAGTGTCAAACAAAACATTTTGTTAGGTTCTAAACTTTGAGGAGATTTGTTAAATCCAAACCTGTTGTGAACAGTTTTGGTTTCGATTAAATGGCATTTTCTGATATTGAAAAATTCCCAACTAGCTTTGAGTACACATTTTGCATAAAAGCTCTTCGAGGAGATAAAGGTTTTGCAACAGATTTTGTATGTAATCTTCTAACAGCTTGTTACATGAATAAAGAATATTCTAAAAATACTTAATAGCATATTATTTGTATTTAACTGGATATATACTTTTCTGACCCACCTTTCTGACTTGTCATCAAAATTGTGTCATCTAGAGTTCTGATGTTTGTGATGGTGCTCAAACTGGTTAATCTCTCCCTGCCACTTTATTAAGTGATTATGATATATTAAGGGTGAAATTCTGTTTTATGTTTTTAGGATTGCCATGGAGAAGCTCCTATTCATAAGGCAGCTAAAGTTGGGAGCTTGGAGTGTCTTGCTCTACTCGTTGCCAGTGATGCCAGAATAGAGTAAGTCAAAAACTACATTTAACTAATTCAAATATTAACCCTCAAAGAAGTTATTCATTTAACTTATTCCACTATAATCTTAACATACATTAACAAGAAATGTATGCTAATGCAGAACTTTGTTTCCTGTTCAAACTATATTGTGGTAGTCGGAATGCAGTGTGTGCCTGCACGTGCATATTTTTTTTAAAAGCGTAAAAATATGGTGCAGCCATTACAAGTATTTATCATGATAGTCCACGTACTGTACAACTATACCATTGTCTTTTAGTTTTGGTTTAGAGAAAAACCTCTTTACCACAACAGCTAAGAGGAGCTCACTGTCATAGCTCCTTGGTTGGAGGAGCTTTCCATTTCATCTATTGGTTATACTGTTCTTACGTCTTATACTTGAGACAATTTCTTTGTTCTTGATTTTTTTGGTATCTTATTTCTCTGTTTCAAATATTTGTGCACTTGAAATAAAAATATTTACTGAAGAATTAGGATGACTGCCTTATCTTACATAATGACAGGTTTCAGAGTAGCAGCCGTGTTAGTCTGTATTCACAAAAAGAAAAGGAGTACTTGTGGCACCTTAGAGACTAACAAATTTATTAGAGCATAAGCTTTCGTGAACTACAGCTACTGAATGCATCCGATGAAGTGAACTGTAGCTCACAAAAGCTTATGCTCAAATAAATTTGTTAGTCTCTAAGGTGCCACAAGTACTCCTTTTCATCTTACATAGTGACAATTTGAAATTAATTGTGTGTTAACTTTTGTGTTTCAGTTTGTGCAATAATGATGGACAAACAGCAGAAGATATTGCATGGGCTTTTGGATTTCTGGAATGTGCCAAGTTCCTCACAACTGTTAAACATACTCAAAATATGAAGCTAAGAGAACAACCTAGCTACTCACTTAAGGACAATTGTGGTTTGCCAAGAGAGGCTTCAGCTGGAAAGAAACGAGCATGTGGAATTATGGGACCCGCAAACAGAAAGAGGAGGAGATAAGATGGTATGTAGTTTATGACAGTTTACACTACAAATTAGACACTTAGCTAGGACTGGTTTAATACATATCAGAATATTTTTAAACCAAAATCTCAGACTTTTAGTATTTAAGTACATTACCTGAATTTGTCAGTAGATACGTAGTGGTGGTGAGGCAAGGCCCTTCAGATGCATCCACATATACCTATGTGGTAAGGCTGCTATTCAGTCAGAATATTAATGTTGCATAGAAGAACATGCTGTCACGACATATGTATGTTCTAATAAAGGGCCAAATTACTTTTGTGCATTGGGTCAGGGTGGATTGATTTAAATCAAAGCTATTTAAATCACTGATTTTAATCATTATTAAATCAACAAGGAGGAAAGCTTGATTTAAATAATGGCTTTTCTTCTTTTTAGTTATTTTCCTCAAGAAAAGTTTATTCTTATTGGTTGGTAACCCCTTAAAACATGCTGATTTGCAAGTAAATATAGTCTTTTTGCTAACCAGGAGAGTATGCTATATTTATACACATTAAATTAAGTAAGCATAAACCTTAACTACTTACTTGATTAATTTTTTCCTTGTGATTTGTGTCAATCTCTACTTGGACGGAAATTTCAAATTCAATTAAATGCACAAAACGTTTTTTTTTAAATTTAAATACAACTACCTATGTTTTAGGTAGTAAGCGAGAGGGATGCATTAAACAGCCATGCTATTACTATAGCCAAGTGTTTTGATAAATCGACATGTATACTTCTATTTTGTAAAGTAAGCTCTTTTGTTTTGAACAGATATTACGTCTTAGACTGCAGGTGGGAAAACCTGTAACCCTGAAAAGAATCTGAAGTCTGCAAAAACAACATTATTGGTCTATGAACTAAGCAACCCCAATATTTGATGTTCTGCTGTTTCCTTCTGAGAAGGAGGAAACCTTGGTTACTTTTGCTTCTTGAAGAAGACATTTTTCTAGAATACTTGTATTCATACAGCTCTGTGTGTGTTCAATTGTAGACTATGTATAATAGGGCAGTCTCTTCTCAGGTAAATAGCAAAACAAAGTTGATACTTAGCACACACAGTGCTTCTCTCTGGCTCCAAAGTGCTGTAGGAGATTAACATTTCGTTAAGTGGCATTCCCTGCCTATCAAATTGTTGTGTGATATTACTGGCTGCTGTCAAATGGTTATCACACTTCACTACAGAGCGGGCTCTATGGAGCCCTAAGGATTCTGCACATCTTACTTACAAGAGCTGTCTTTACTTTTATGAGCAAGAGCTGCTTACATGAGTAAATGTTAAAGGACCAGCCCCTAAATTTGTAAAGCACTTCAGGAGCCTTCAGAAAGCAAAAAACATTAAAAATATTAGATTAAGGTAAACTCCTTTAATTAAACTTGTCTATACAAGAATGCAGTTGAATGTGATTTACTCTTCTTCCATTTTTGATGTTTGTTATTTAAAAAGATATTTTATACTTAAATTGCAGTGTAAAGAATTCAACTAGCATTTTTATTTCAGCTACTTTTGACTGACAAAACACCGTTTAAATTGAAAATAATTAAAATTTTTCTAAAGCTTATGCATTTTATTTTAAATAAGACAGCTCTGTCTGTACCAAGTCTTAAATTCTGGATTAACATGATTTTTTGCAATTGGAATTTAAATAGTTTTTGGTCGCTGAGGTAGGCAGAGGTTGTAGTAAGCATCTTTGCTCCAAAAGTCTGGGCCCTTCCATCCACACCAACCCTGTACAGGAAAAAGCAAAATAAAGCCATTTCTAAAACAGTTGTGTTTAGCAGATTTGGTCCATGAGTGCTGTCATATATTACAGTTTTTTGTTGTTTTCATTATGCATATACTGAATTAACAGAACAGGCTCCATTTTTTGACTCAAAACAGCTAGAAACTACCATACTGTTAAAATTGAAGTCTAATAGCAACATTATCTTCTGCCTTATGTTTTGAAGGTAGTAAGGTCATATCATATACTATTTTTAATCACATCAATTATTTTCAATTATAAAAATACAGTGTGAAGTCTACTTTTTACAAAATAGTGCATACACTTGGCGTGGTCTTGGAACTTCACAGCATCCGAACTTAGACCCCAATTCTGCAAACATTTATTCATGAATTATATTTATTACAGCAATAGTTTTATTCAAATCAGTGAGACTGGTCAGGTGCTTAAAGTTGAGTGCATTTGTAAATTTCTTCAGGATTTATATTTAGAAATTAACAAATTAAGAGTGTGTGAAGTTTCAATTAACTGTGGAGTTCTATTGATATGACTAGACCAGTCTCAGGACTTGAAAAATTACCAGAAACCTACCATACTAATTTGAGGCAGATGCAAAAGTAAAGGGAGCTACCAGAATAGTTCAAGGACAGTATCCAACCTCAGCTACTGGGAAAGGAGAGCATGCTGGATGGAATTCATACCGAAGTGCTTTCCCACCATTCAAAATCAGCCCCAGTTTAGTAGGTGTGATAAATCTGAAGCTGCCTTCCTCCTGCCTGGCTGTTAAGAAGGAGTTCTTTCTTCCCAATCTCAGAGCCTACTGCTGCCATGGTATCTGTTATTCTCCAACTCTGCCATTCCTAGAGCCTCACCATTTTTTATTATAAGATATCCCTCCTCTCTGAATAGTTCAAATTTCTATCCCTCCTGCTGCTGACTTTTCTGGAGCAGCTGGCATAATGAAACTGATACAATTCATTGTCCTCAATTTCATATCTGCCTATTGGATAAACAGAACCTGACAAGCCTTATTAATTACACTCTGCTACTGCTTAGTTTTACTATAAGCAACGGCAGAGGAACTGGAGCCATCTAGCTGCAGATTCAGGAAGATGGAATTGCATGGTTTATCTTCCAAACTATAAAGACTAGACACAGCCCAAATGTATCCCCAAAATTTGCATGTATTCCTTTTAAAGGGACCCTGATACCCTTTGTCTATATCACTATAAAAGATATTTACCTAATTTCAGGGAAACTCTCTCAAATTTTTATATTAACATGTATATAACCAGATATAAGAGACTCTGTTCTAGACACAAGGTGGTGGCATCAGGGATATTCAGTCCCGAGGCAAGTAAAGTGCATTCCTTCTTACTGTAAAAAAAAAAAATGTATGTTCTCCCAGACACTGCACCTCTTCAGGGTCATTAAGCTCTACAGGCCAGATATAAGGGTATGCTGTACTGGTACATTCACCTGGCCTCTGGGCTGGCCACCAGGTGGAATCAGCATTTTCCTTTCAGTGATAGTGTCCTTCTTCAGTCCAGAGACTGAGCAAACTCAGTAGGGCTGAATTATATATAAACTGACCCTATCCCCTAAAGGGCTGAAAGAAGTTTATTCCCAAATCTACATGTTTGTAAAAAAGACTACTTTTAAGAGAAATTAAAATTATGCAAGTAAAAAATAATTACAGTGCTATCTCTCCAACACTGGTCATGCCATATAAGCATTTATTAATGTCATAAGTAGAAATTAAATGAAGTTAAAAATCTCACCTTTTCCAAGATAACATGCAGATCTTCTGCACCAGTGTAATGTGGGTCTAGAATCATAAATTTTATGTGTCCTGTAACCTCATTCCATGCCACTCCTAGTATTGTGTGAGCCAGAACGCCTCCACCTGGATTGGAGAAAATATATGCTCTTTCTAAGGCTTTGTACAGTTGGACAGACTTATTTTTGCACACATACATATGTTAATACTTTCTATTAGCCGACAGATCTATGAGTGAAGTTTCATTCTCTAGGCTATGAAAAATAGTAGGGTAACTGCATCGTGTGAGATCCTTCATGGAATATGATAGCCAAAATAAGGACAAATAAATAATTTTACTTAACAATTTGATCTCAGTCTCTCTCCCAATTCAGCAGTATTATGATCCCACCCCACCAGCTGAAGACACGAACATTTTGAATACACCAGTTATGTCCAGTCTATATAGAAATGGTCAGTTCTAGAAGAGGACCCCAGTCTAAAAAACTTCCCAAAAATAAAAAGACTAAATAAAAAAAAATATAATTGTTAATTTGTGAGCAATAAATCAAAAGAGAAGAAAAAGAAGGGATATGGTATGTATAACCAGAGCACAACAGTGTTTTGTTACTAGATACTAAGGTTAACACACACATGTCTAAAATGTTAAAATTATAAGGATTAGGTGTAAAAGTCCATAAAGGTAAATACCAGTTGTCTGTTTCTCACCTCTCCAACACAGTTAGGCTACAAGCTGGGTGACTAGACTGAGTTAAGGAGGGGAGGGACTAGAAGAAACCAAATAATATGTAAGTATTTCTTTTCTATTACATGCCCCAGGTCATTCTGGACATTAAGAATTTCAAAATCAAATACATTAGAGTGAGTACTGAGAACCACTTGCCATGGTAACCCTTGAAAAATCTTCCTGATTGCAGCATACCTCCTCCAAAGATGGCATCTGTAAATTGTAGGATTCATACAAGGTTCATGCGCTTGGCAACATTCAGGGCACACCCGGAGTGTTGTATAGGAGCTGTGCACACACAGCTCCTCTCAAGGGCATGAACCTTGGAATCCCACCCAGATGACATGAACCGTGGGAAGCCTCCCAGGACTGGGCTCAAGGCCCGAGAGCAAGGAATGCGGTAGATAGAAATTGGTAAATAAGAATGTTAAACAAAGCCAGTGTATCCCTTTTATCTGTTGGAGAATGTAATGTGCGGGGGGAGAGAAAGAATAAAGGGGAAGGTGGAAAGCTGACAGGCAGAAGCCCGTTAGCAGACCAGCTCGCTTGCTTGCTAAAAGCTGTGTTCCATCTTGTCATTGAACCGCCACAACTGGCGCCCAAACGTGGGGCCCTCAGCACTCACCTCGCCCGGCAAGGGTTTCAGACGCATCACTCATCTGCTTTGCAGATCCCGGTGAGTATTTTTCATTGTGGTAAGTATGGGAAGCTCCCTCTCTGCTTTGCAAGTGCAACACCGTAATGAGCTACAGTATTTGCTGTGTAAGGCTCAGCATGACTGCCCCACTCGAGAATTCACTCTCCTGCTACAGGAGATGAGTGCCCAATGCCCGTGGTACCCTGAAGCAGGAACCCTTAAGCTAGCGGACTGGGAGCGGTTGGGCCAGACATTGCACAAAGAGCCTCGGGCGCCCGTGCAGGCTTTACGTGCCTGGCACCTCTGCCGCGACGCGATACAGCGTGTCGCCTCGGAAAGGCCCTCCCTCGCAAGGCTGGTGATCTCGCCACTCCTGTCCGCTCCTGCAGCCATCCCCCCTCCTAGCGATGCGACACAGTGTGTCGCCTTGGAAAGGCCCTCTCCCGTGCCAACAGAGGGGCTGCCGATCCCGCCACCCCCGTCCGCTCCTGCAACCATCCCTCCCCCTGCTTCGCCCCAGTGCCTCTATTACAACCGCCTCCCCTGTCTTCCCCACCGGAGCCGGTGTGTGATCACCATCCCCCCGTGGGGCCCCATGCTCCGGGGCCCCCCAGGGGGTCGTCCGCGTCTGCTCAGGGGCTTTCGCTGGTGCAACAAATGGTTCACGCAGCGAAGACTCGCTCAGATATTACAGCAGAGGAGCTGGCTGATCTGGTCTCAGTTTGTCCGGTGACCTGGCAGGATGATGGCCAGGGCAACCAGGTTGCAAACTGGGTCAGTTTGCCTTACTCAGTGATCAGAGAGGTAAAGAAAGCGATTCGCGAGTTCGGCCTGACTAGCACATATGTGCGTGGTCTCATTGAAGGGCTAGGTACTGGGTACACCGTGATTCCTGAAGATTGGAAGGCGCTGTTGCGCATGATGCTGACGCCCAGTCAGTATGTTATTTGGCTTAGTGAATATTGGCAGATGGTGGAACGCCAAGCCCAGGTATATAGAGAGCAAGGTATCATTTATGAGCAATTGGCAGGGGAGGGCCAGTCTGCTACCGTTCAGATGCAGTCTCAACTCCCTCAGGCCGTCTTCCCCATTATTTCCACCTGCGCCCAGCATGCTTTCCGGAAGGTCCCGGATTCAGGCAAGCCTACCAAAAGCTTTGCCAGTATCCGTCAGGGTGCCTCAGAGTCCTTTATGGATTTTACCAACAGATTGCAGGAGGCTATCCTCCGACAGGTGGATAACCCTGCGGCAGCTCAGGAGATTCTGTTAAAAATGGCGGTTGAAAATGCAAACGAGGATTGCCGCCGTGCTCTCCAGGCTGCACAAGCCTCTGGAATTCTAGAGCTGTCGGACATGCTGCGGGCGTGCCAAAACATTGGAACTCAAGCACATAAAGCTGGGGTTCTGGCCGCCGCCCTGCGGAAAAGCGGGAAGGAGGGGAAGCGTTGTTACCGCTGTGGTAAGGAGGGTCACTTTCAGCGGGAGTGCCGCTCATCGACGGCGCCCGCCTGCCCCTCAAAGAAGTGCCCCAAGTGTCGGAAGGGCTATCACTGGGCTAATCAGTGTCGTAGCGGGTCGGGAAACCGCACGACGGGTCTCCCCCGAACCCAGGGCCAAACGGGGGTGTTTCCCACTCAGACAACTGTTCCTCTGCCTTAAAATCCATAGATTCCATGAGGGCGGCGACTGCCGGAAGTGCAGGGCTTGATTTGATTATGCAGGAGGACGCTGATTTTCAGTTGCCGGGGGAGGTTTGCGCCATACCTACACAGGTGACAGGACCTCTCCCTGCCGGATTTGTGGGTCTGGTTCTCCCTCGCTCACATGCTGGGAAACAGGGTTTTTTTTTGTCATCCCAGGGGTCATTGATGCCGATTACGCCGGCGTTATTAAGGTTCAGGTATGGACCCATCTTCCACAGTCGCTCCCGCGTGGACGGTCAATTGCGCAATTGATTTTAGTCCCCTATCAGGTGCCAGCCACAGAGGATTGCGCCTGGGGCGGAGGCGGCTTTGATCGACGCTGTCTCAGTTGCCGTCTCACAACACGTCCTCTCCACTTGTTGCTCTAACAATGTCGCTCCGCCCCTCGAAACCTCAGTTAACACTTCTCTTAAATAATGTTCCTTTTACAGGGCTGGTGGACACTGGAGCTGACGTTACAGTGATTCGTGATCCGGAGTGGCCGGTCGGTTGGCCAACAGTTCCTTCTAAAGAGTTGTTGGGGATCGGGGGTAGCAAACCCGGGCGCCAAAGTTTGTCTTGGGTCATGGTCGCTAAACCAGGAGGCCGTGCCCTTGCTACAATCCGCCCTTTTGTACTCCCTGTCCACCTCAATATTTGGGGCCGTGACTTACTTGTAAAGCTGGACACCACCCTCGATATTAATATATAATGGCCCAAAACCCTCCCTCACCCACCTTGCCCTCCGCATTACCATTGGTATGGCAATCCTTAGAGCCCGTATAGATTGACCAGTGGCCCCTCCCTCTAGAAAAGCTGAAAGCGCTTCATTTGCTTGTGCAACAACATTTGCATGCACAGCGCTTGGAGAGCTCCACTAGTCCTTGGAACACCCCGGTGTTCGTTATTAAGAAAAAATCTGGTGCATGGAGGCTGTTACATGATTTGAGGGAAATAAATAAACGCATCCAACCCATGGGCCCTTTGCAGTTTGGGTTGCCAAACCCGAATTTAATTCCTCAAACCGATCAGCTTTGTGTGTTAGATTTAAAAGATTGTTTTTTCACAATCCCCCTTTGCCCACAAGATCGCGAAAAATTCGCGTTTACGGTGCCAGAATATAATAATCAGCGACCCTCTCAAAGGTATCAGTGGAAGGTCCTGCCCCAGGGAATGCAAAATAGTCCAACCTTGTGTCAACTTTTTGTGGATCGGGCCCTCGCCCCTTTTCGTGCCTGACACCCCACACTAAAGGTCTACCATTATATGGATGACATTTTGCTTAGTGGTCCCCAGGTCACGGCACAACAGCTTGAATATTTGTCCAAGGTTCTCGGCCAAAATGGCCTGTTAGTGGCACCAAAAAAAATCCAACGCTCTTATCCCTACCAATCTCTCGGGCATAAGGTTTTACAAACCTATGCTGCCCCTGTTCGCCCGGAAGTGGTCCTACCCCAACCCCTAACCCTTGTTAAATTACAACAGATTTTGGGTCATTTAAATTGGATTCGACCCTACTTCCGTCTCCCCACATTGATGCTGCAGCCGTTGTTCGAGCTCCTACATGGAGCTCAGGCACCGGGCGCGGTTATTGCCATTACTGAGGAGCACATTGCCTGCATTCAACAGATCAGTGCAGTGTTGAGTCAGCAGTTTGTGGATAGACTTACTGAGGTTCGTCCCCTGCGGTTGGTTCTCCTTGCCACCCCTCATACGCCTACTGCTGCTCTGTTTGTACCTTGTACAGACACAGCCGTCTCTATCATAGAGTGGATGTATTTGTCTTCCACTCCTCCTCGGAACATTTATCCTTATTTAGACGCCCTGTCCGACCTTGTTCGTAAAGCCCGCCACCGTGCAGTGCAACTCACGGGCACTGATTTGGTTGCCATTGTGTTTCCTTTGTCACGTAGTGAATTTGATTCCTTGTACCACACCTCCTTGGCCTGGCAGGTTGCTCTTTGTGATTATGTGGGAGAGATTTCTTATAATCCCCCAAAAGATCCTCAGTTGGTGATTACACAAAAGGTGCCACTAATTGTACATCGGCTTAGCTGCTCTCGACCCATTGTTTCAGCTGTCACTCTTTTTACTGATGGCGCTCCACGTCGAGGTGTTGTCACCTATCAATTAGGTGACCCCCCTCGTTGGCATTCTCGTTTTACGCTGCCTCAGCGTTCCGCGCAGCGCTCAGAACTGGCTGCTGTTATTTTGGCCTTTCAACTTTTTGCTGATTGTCCCTTTAATTTGATCGTGGACACGCATTATGTTTATCAGGTAATTGATCATTTACCCCTTGCCCTCATTACCCCTCAGGTCGATGCGGACCTTCTTCGCCTGTTTTTGTCCTTACAGTATTTCCTCACCACTCGTAATTTCCCTTATTTTGTTGCTCATATTCGCAGTCATACCCCTCTGCCTGGGCTATTTACTGAAGGCAATGCGCGCACCGATCGCGCGTTACGTGGTCAGGTAAATTCCCTTTTTTCTGGCCCCATCGAAAGCCATTCCTTTTTTCATCAGTCTGCCTCTGTTTTGGCCCGACAGTTTTACATTCCTACTGATCATGCACGTTCTATTGTTCGTTCCTGCCCCCACTGTGCCGCTGCTGCCCCTACCTTTTCTTATGCTGTTAACCCTAGAGGTACCGCAGCGAATCAGCTGTGGCAAATGGATGTCGCTCACGTGCCAAAATTCCGCCCCATTAGTTTTTACGTGTTTCCATTGATACCTATTCGGGATTCCTCTGGGCGACCCCACAGCGTGGGGAAGCCACTCCCAAAGTTATTCACCACTTGCTAGCCTGTTTTGCTGTTATGGGTCGCCCGAGCCAGATAAAAACGGATAATGCCCCAGCCTATTGCTCCACAGCCCTCTCCACCTTTTGTGCCCAATGGGACGTCCGTCTCAAACACGGGATCCCTTATAATTCCACAGGCCAAGCTATTGTTGAACGTGCAAATCGCACGCTAAAAACCTTGCTCGACAAAAAATTAAAACAAGGGGAGCTGCGTCTCCGAACCTTAGGAGACATTCAGCAACAAATGCATATCCTTTTGTTTACTTTAAATAATTTAACGCTGAACGCAGATCAGCAGACCCCCACGGATCGGCATTTTCACAAATCTGAGGTACTGGAAAGACCGCGTGTCTATTACCGTCAGCTGCCTGATCCGCAATGGTTGGGCCCAGTACCTTTAATTACTTGGGGTCGGGGATATGCTGCTGTGTCTCTCCCTGCAGGACCGTTGTGGGTTCCGGCCTGGTGTGTGCGACCGGCACTGAAACAGCATGGCGTGGCACCAGGGGCTGTCGAACCCCATACCGGAGTTTCAGCTGACCCTGGAGGAGAACGCGGTGCCTCCCAGGTCGACAATGGCGGGACGGAGACGGAGGAGATGTAGCGTCCCAAGCCAGCCCGTGACATGGGGAGCAGTGAAAGTATTGGTCGCCACGGCTCAACAAAGACTGGCAGCAAACCAACAGCCAGAGACTCCTGAGACTCTGTTTGTGGCCATTCTCGCCCAAATCACTGCTAATTCTGTACTGATTGTTTGCCTTTTGTGCCTGCTATTTCCTGTAGGGGTTGGCTCAGGAGCACTTCCTCCGTTACGAGCCCGAATGACATATAACCTATGGGAAAGATTGGCTTCAATAGCAAATGTTACCCACTTTTGTTTATCTGATTTTGTAGCAGCTGAAGAATTGTTAGGTACGTGCCTTATTCCAGTATGTCATCACCCTGAGGAAATTGGGAATGAGATGATGCTCGCTGCTTACGCGAACCTCTCTTCCCAGTACTCTAGCATGGCTAATTGGGGCCCGGCCAATTACACTTTACCTTTTTAAGCTTATTTTCTGCTGTTGCTGTGTGCAATGTATTTCCTTTTTGTTAAGGCTTTGTCGAGACCCGCCCTGGCAGGCTCCACGAGTTATGACCTTGTCTGTCCGGGAGTTAATTGGCTTGCAAAAGCAAACTGATGGCTATCATGAGATGGCCGAGCACAAATAAACAAAAAAGGAGGGGATGTAGGATTCATACAAGGGTCATGCGCTTGGCAACATTCAGGGCACACCCGGAGTGTTGTATAGGAGCTGTGCACACACAGCTCCTCTCAAGGGCATGAACCTTGGAATCCCGCCCAGATGACATGAACCGTGGGAAGCCTCCCAGGACTGGGCTCAAGGCCCGAGAGCAAGGAATGCGGTAGATAGAAATTGGTAAATAAGAATGTTAAACAAAGCCAGTGTATTCCTTTTATCTGTTGGAGAATGTAATGCGCGGGGGGAGAGAAAGAATAAAGGGGAAGGTGGAAAGCTGACAGGCAGAAGCCTGTTAGCAGACCAGCTCGCTTGCTTGCTAAAAGCTGTGTTCCGTCTTGTCATTGAACCGCCACAGTAAATGCCTCAAGGTCTCCCTATAATAGCAAGAAAGGATGTTTAGGTGGCCTTGCGTAATCTCAATGGGGAGGTACCTCCCTATCTGGTCAAAGGTACACGATCCAGCACACTGCCAGAATGGTCCAAGACACCTGGTGGAGAGGCACCACTTTTAGCTTGGTAGCTTTCCTTAATTAATTCTCTCAACAATCTTGCCACAGAAGCTTTGGAACTCATGAGCTTTTTTTCTTAGTATCTCCATACAGGATGAAAATCACTAGACAGATGTAGTTTAGAGGAGGTAATAAGTTTCAGAACCCATCTAACCATCACTTTTTCCATAGGTTCTCTGAGGACTTGGGAAGGAGCTGAATTTCTGAGCCAGGATGTCTGCTGTTTCCCACTCACTAGCTCAATGAAGATTAGGTGCAGGAAGAATGGTTTCTGGCTTTTCTTACTCCAACCTGCAACAATGGGAGGGGACCTCTTGCTGAGTTGGCCTCAGCTCCACATGTAATCATCTCTTCAGCAACTGGTTACCTTGAGAGGAACCTGATAGTCCACTTCCATAGAATACAGCTCTGATGGTTCAGTGTTGTGGGGCCACAGAAACTCCACAAAAGGGAGTATAAAAGGGGAGAAGACCCACAAGAAAGGGTGGGGATATCAGTATGGGGGAGGGGAAATGACCGAACTTTCAAAAATTGTTTTATTTAGGGTCCTTGAAAGCCTGCAGTTAAGGCAGGCGGGGCCTTTGGTGCTTCCACTAACAATGCCAAGCACACTGCACATCCAGATGGAAATTCCTTGGGATTTCTGGAATTCAGCACAGTAAAACTAACCCCCCAGAGAAGAATTCATAATGGTGGCAGGGGTTTTACAAGCAGAAATTAGGTTCCCTCAGAAGGGCTCACGCCAGGACTGGTAAAGCCACACGAGAATCAAAGGAAAATGTAGGCAGATGGGATATTAGTTTTCACAAGACAAATGAACTGATATGGGCTGGGAGATGCAGATTACAATGGGTCACATGCATTGAACGTATCTGAGATTCCTGAGGCTGGGGTCCTTGTGAAAAGCTCTTACACTGAAGCTTCTGAAGAAAAACACAGAGACCCAAGACTGAAGATTGTAAATTTACAGAGCAATTTCTACTTGCTGCTGATTAGTGGGTAGCACTTATGGACAGTTCTAGATGGAGCAGGGAAAGAAAGATTAAAATACCAAAGGAACTTCTTAATGACAAAGCACTGCCATATTCTGTCAGGTCAGAAAGGGTGAGAAGAAGGTAAATGCCAAAAATCAAAGCAAAAAGAATAGTTAAAAAGCATATAAAGAAGTTTCTGCCTGCTAAGAAACAGGCAACTTTATCTGTCAGCCAGAAATGACCCTCTTCTAGGGAGTTGAAGAAATAAATTTTGTTATAATTTTTTCTACCTCTACCTTATGATGGGGTGGTCAATATTACCCAGAGTTCAGACAGATCTGGATGACATTATAAATCCTTGTCCATAAATATGTTAGGACGGGGAATATGATTAAAATGAAAATAAGATATTTATATTAAGGCTGATTTTTAAAAAATGTTTTTCTCTACTTTTTCAAAGCACCATTCCCCTTCAGGACAGTATCAGTAAAAATTCAAATGTTCTTAAAACCCAAATTTCCTTACCTGTGTTACCAACATTTTAAATTATTAAAATATTTCATCTGGTTTTAGGAAAGAAATTTTTGCTATGGAATTAAAGCCAATAAAAATGTTGCTCTTTAATGCTCAAGGGAGTTACTGCTGAGTAATACAAAATAATTCTCTAATAGTGTTGCTAGTGCGGGGAGCAGACTATTTTGTAAAATCAGAGTAGCTGGCTCACCAACCCTGGAATGCAAACTTCAAAACCTATTTGTTAGTCTCTTGAATTTAGAGAACATCATTCAGACTGACCTCAGCCAGCCTGCGCTATACTAAGTTTGGGGACCTAGATCACCATGAAAAGATACCAGCCAAATCAGCTTTTTATGGTCCTTCACCTTAGAGCAGATAAAAGACAATACTAAGGTGTGTATCTGAACTTGGTTAATCTTGCAATCTCCCTCGCTGCAGAGACTGTGAGGGAGATTCCCACACCTGAGGCATTCTTTTTAGGTGACAAATTGAGGAACAGTGCCAGATTGAGGTGTCGATAGAGGTTTCAGAACAAATTGATAAATTAAATGGTAATAAGTCACCAGAACAAGATGGTACTCACCCAAGAGTTCTGAAAAAACTCAAATATGAAATAGCAGAACTACTAACTGTGGCACGTAACCTATCACATAAAACAGCTTATTTACCAGATGACTGGAGGATAGCTAATGTGTTGCCAATTTTTAAAAAAGGCTCCAGAGGCAATCCTGGCAACTACAGGCCTGTAAGCCTAACTTCAATACCAGCCAAACTGGTTGAAACTATAGTAAAGAAAAGAATTCTCAGACACACAGATGAACATGATTTGTTGGATAAGAGTCAACAGGGCTTTTGTAAAGGAAAATCATGCCTCACCAATCTATTAGAATTCTTTGAGGATGTCAGCAAGCATGTGGACAAGGGTGATCCAGTGAATATACTGTTCTTGGACTTTCAAAAAGCCTTTGACAAAGTCCCTCACCAAAGGCTCTTAAGCAAAGTAAGCAGTCATGGAATAAGAGGGAAGGTCCTCTTATGGATCAGTGACTGGTTAAAAGACAGGAAACAAAAAGGGTAGGAATAATTGGTCAGTTTTCAGAACAGAGAGAGGTAAATAGTGGGGTCCTCCAGGGATCTGTACAGGAAGCAGTGCTTTTCAACATATTCATAAATTATCTGGAAAAAGGGGTAAACACTGAGGTAGCAAAGTCTGCAGATGATACAAAATAAATCAAGACAGTTAAGTCCACAGCTGGCTGCGAAGAGTTACAAAAGGATCTCACAAAACTGGGTGACAGGGCAACAAAATCACAGATGAAATTCAATGCTGATAAATGCAAACTAATGCATATTGGAAAACATAATCCCAACTATACATACAGAATGATGGGGTCTAAATTAGCGGTTACCACTTAAAAAGAGATCTTGGGGTCATTGTGGATACTGTAGTTCTCTGAAAACATCTGCTCAATGTGCAGTGGCAGTCAAAAAAGCTAACAGAATGTTAGGAACCAATAGGAAAGGGATAGAGAAGAAGACAAATATAATGTGTGACAAAGTTCCTCCTCTATCTTGGTGGGTCTTGCGCTTACTGGCAGATTTGCTCACCTTGGAGCTTCACGGCAGCCCTCAGTTTAACCGTTTTTGTGAACCCACAGTCCAGGTCAACTCCTACTGTGTCTGACCAGGAGTTGGAAGGTTTGGGGGGAACCCGGGGCCGCCCTCTACTCCGGGTTCCAGCCCAGGGCCCTGTGGAATGCAGCTGTCTAGAGTGCCTCCTGGAACAGCTGTGCGACAGCTACAACTCCCTGGGCTACTTCCCCATGGCCTCCTCCCAAAACCTTCTTTATCCTCACCATAGGACCTTCCTCCTGGTGTCTGATAATGCTTGTACTCCTCAGTCCTCCAACAGTATGCATTCTCACTCTCACCTCCCAGCGCCTCTTGCTCCCAGCTCCTTACACGCGCACCACAAACAGAAGTAAGCTCCTTTTTAAACCCAGGTGCCCTGATTAGCCTGCCTTAATTGATTCTAGCAGCTTCTTGATCGGCTGCAGGTGTTCTAATCAGCCTGTCTGTCACAGTAGTCTCCAGAAGGTTCCTGATTGTTCTGGAACCTTCTCTGCTACCTTACCCAGGGAAAAGGGACCTACTTAACCTGGGGCTAATATATCTGCCTTCTATTACTCTCCTATAGCCATCCGGCCCGACCCTGTCACAAATGCCACTATATAAATCCAGGGTACAACCACACCTTGAATACTGGTCTCCCCATCTTAGTAAACATATATTAGAAATGGAAAAGGTACAGAGAAAGGCAACAAAAATGATTAAGGGTATGGAACAGCTTCCGTATAAGGAGAAATTAAAAAGACTGGGACTTTTCAGCTTGGAAAAGAGATGACTAAGAGGGGATATGATAGAGGTCTATAAAATCATGAATAGTGCGGAGAAAGTACAGTAGAACCTCATTGTGACGAACACCAGTTACAAACTGATCGGTCAGTCACACATCTCATTTGGAATCAGAAGCATGCAATCAGGCAGTAGCAGAGACAAAAATAAATAAACAAAGCAAATACAGTTCAATACTGTGTTATACGTAAACTACTAAAAAAATAAAGGGAAAGTTTTAAAAAAATTGACAAAGTAAGGAAACTGTCTTTGTGCTTGTTTCATTTAAATTAAAATAGTTAAAAGAACATTTTTCTTCTGCATAGTAAAATTTCAAAGCTGTATTAAGTCAATGTTCAGTTGTAAACTTTTGAAAGAACAACCATAACATTTTGTTCAGTTATGAACATTTCAGAGTGATGAACAACCTCCATTCCCAAGGTGTTCATAACTCTGAGGGTCTACTGTACATATGGAAGTGTTATTTACCCCTTCATATAACACAAGAACCAGGGGTCACCTGATGAAATTAATGAACAGCAGGTTTAAAACAAACAAAAGGAAGTACTTCTTTATACAGTGCAGTCAACCTTTGGAACTTATTGCCAGGGGATGTTGTGAAGGCCAAAAGTATAATTGGGTTAAAAAAAAGAATCAGATAAGTTCATGGAGGATAGGTCCATCAGTGGCTAGGGATGCTGTCCCATGCACTCGGTGTCCCTAACCTCTGACTGCTAGATGCTGGGACTGGACGACAGGAGATGAATCACGCAATAACTGTCCTGTTCTATTCATACCCTTTGAAGCATCTGGCACTGATCACTGTTGGAAGACAGGATACTGGTCTAGATGGACCAATGGACCAGTATGGCCATTTTTATGTTCCAGTTGTTCTGGATACCTAGAATTTCCTCTGTATACACTCACTAAGTAGTGTATATGAAAATAAACCTTGAGAGAAGTGACCAACAAACATTCATTGGCATTTTTCAAGAGTGAAAGGCTTACCAATCATAACTGGAGTTCCTTCAGTCTTGAAATGATTAGCAAGTTCTCTTCCCTGAGAAGCTAGCTCAGAACCCTGGCTGTATAAGAAACACAACATTAGATTATCCTCTTTATTAGGTTTAATTTCCTATTTATCTCTTTCACTATTTACAAATTTCACATTTGTAATTCCTATGCTATATAATGAGAATTTTAAAAAATATATTTTATTACACCCCCTCCACCCTGAATAACACTGTAACAGGACTAGGAGTTTTATAATACAGGAAAACCACACTGGAGTAAACTTAACATTTGTGCTCACACAAGCTGGTGCAACCACCCAATATAATTTAGAGAGAAGAGTATGATAAGTTCTATCCAATTCAGGCAGTGTCACTGAAGGATGCCTATTGGGAGCTGTGCCTCTCAGTGAAAAGAAAGATACCATGATAACAGCTTCATGGTGGCTTCAAACTGGAGGTTTATGGAAAAAGATTTAAGAACCTCAACTAAACAGCCCCAGGGTTCTCTCAACAAGAGAGAAATCGACATTCTTATTTAATGGCAAAAAACTTTGTTAACAAGGAGTTAAGGTTGCCTGGTGGTTCTTGCCGAGTCCAGGGGGGCCGAGTTAAGGCTTGGACATTTACCTTAACTCTGCATTCCCTGGTTTTCAGAAGTTTGAGTTTTGCTAAACTTGACGTTTTGGAAGGGCACAAGCTATAACTGGGCAACCATAACTCTGTGTTAATGAAGTATTTGTCATTTAATCTCCTAAATTTTTTAATCGGAAGAGAAACGTTTGTTTGTAGGAGTTAATGTTCATTTAGGCAGTGATAGTTTTCACCTATGTTTGCAGTTGATGTGCTACTATGGCTGGTAATAATCAACAGACCTAGCTTTTATACAGTGTTTTTCACCAGTAGATGCAAAGAACTTTACATCATTATCCCCATTTTACAGATGGTAAACTGAGGCACAGAGCGGGGAACTGACTTGCCCAAAATCAACCAGTCCCATGGTCTCCGGGCCCCACAGATCCTGGCAAACACAAAGATAGAGAGAGGCTCAGACTCCGCCAAGAGAGGTAGCCCCTGATCGGGCATACATATGGGAGGGGATGTGGGGCTGGCAGGATCCTCTGCCCCAATTCTCTGCAAGTGCCACATCACACAGTCCCATGTCTCCCTTCCCAGTCTCCCACTCCTCCCCTCATGCTCCATGTAGCCCCCACTGCTCCCCCTCACCTGACCCCAAACCCTCTCCTACCCACATATCCTCAATTATTCCCATCGCCATAATTGCCCCCTCCTTGCTGAACCCAAAACCCCTCTCCCCTGATTCCCACCTACTCTTCCACCCCAATCACCATCCCTTACCAGTGAGCATTTGCATGTGTATTTATTTTCTTTTCAAAAATAGTTTCAGAGACTTCTGAATATTCTGCTGAACTCAGATTATACTTCCCCAAAACAAAAAACCCTTGCCAGGGTCAGACTCTAGCAACATGCCTCCTTTTTATTTCAGATTTCTGCTTAGAGTTGGCTTAAACTCACAAAGCCTGGGCAGTGCTCAGGTTCAATGCCGGCAATATTCCTCCTTGAGCCACTCAGGCCTTGTGAGTCATAGCTGGCTTTCAGCTCCCTTCACTTATTTCTCTGCACATGTGCAGTGGAATCCATTTGGTGCATGAGCACCTATACCCTGGGCATTGAACTCAGGCTGCCAACTCCCTTTGCACATGCCACTAACCAATTTGCAGTTATTACGAACTGTTGACTAACATACACTGGCTACCAAACATATTCATTATGCTGATTATAACCACCGGCAATACATATATTTTAAACATTTAACTATACATATTAAGTATAACTATAGCAACCATATAGCCTAGATTGGCCTGCACCTTTGTTATAATCCTGAACACTTATGCTAAGTATCCCATAATAGCTTGCATTAGCTGACATAAGCCTTGGATTGAATAGACAGGAAAACTCTAAAGTATCAGGACCGATGATTATTTCTTTGTAAAAACAGGAAAAGAGCTGCCCACATAAGTCCATTAAGTGCCTTCCTCCCCCTTAGTACCTGGAATGCTCTCAAAAAAAGATAAGACTGCATCATAACCTGGAAGACATTGGACACACCATGGTACCAGAACAAACAAGGCAAAAAGCTGACTGACTAAATGACATATATGGTATCCTTCTCTGGTAAACATGTAGGGTCCAAAAGGATGACTTTAGGGGCATAGCTTTGGAGAGCACCCCCTCAGCCTAAGGTGAATGTAACATTGCTGCATGGGACTGCTCTTCAGAGACTGGTATCGTATCTAACCTTTTTCCTGTACCATATTAATAAACCTGACTGACACTGGTTATTTGATCTCTTGAGTATCTCTCGTAACGAACCAAAGTACGGTCAAGCAATTGACTATACAATTTATAAACAAAACCTAGACCCAATCCTGCAAAGAGCTCTGCACAGACAGATCCCCTGTGCCTTACTTCAGTGGGGCTGGGTGCAGGGTCCACCAGCAGAAGGTCCTTGCAGGATTGGGGTTAATATCCTATTACTACTAATAGTCTCTTAAGCGATCCATTCTTCACCACAACACTTTCCCCCAATAAAGAATTAATCACGGAGACACAAAATTAACAAATATTCATTCTTACCTGACAAACAGTATTTTTGAAGTTATTCCTAATAACTGGTTCAATACAAGTTGTACCTCAATAGAGCCAATCCACTGCCGCGACCCAACAAATGCAGCTGGTTTGTCTCCAACATCAACTAGTGCCTTTGTAACACACATCCCATAAAGAAAAAAGGAAACAGTATGTAATGGACATTTTTACAGTTTCTACCTATAATATCCACTTAATTCACATATAGTATAATATTTCTGGAACCTAACTTGTCAAAAGCAGGCACACATTTACTGAATACAGGTATGATTGAATATTAAATGAAACAAAAGATCCTGTTTAAAAATGGTAACATTTTTTCTGTCCATGTTGGAAACATTTTCTTTTCTCAAACACCAGCTGGAAAATAAATGTCACTAAATGTAGCTTGAAGAAATACTACTATTTTATTAAATTTTGAAAAATTAGAATAGCACTACCGGCAAATATTTCACACAAATACTAGTTATATATTGGATCTAACTTCTTGTTTACATTTAACACACTTCCTGGAACTCCCTTCAACATGCTTATATCTGTTTGGAGGGTATTTGCAGTTTCTCCTTCCTTGGTGTTCACACCTGAACTACTAGAAGAGGGCCTCATCCTCCCTGACTGAACTAACCTCGTTATCCCTAGCCTGATTCTTGCTTGCATATTTATACCTGCCTCTGGAATTTCCACTACATGCATCTGACGAAGTGGATATTCATCCACGAAAGCTTATGCTCCAATATGTCTGTTAGTCGATAAGGTGCCAAAGGACTCTTTGTCACTTTTACAGATCCAGACTAACACAGCTACTCCTCTGATATATAATATATTAGAAATTTTGTGCATATTGCCAATTACAATTTGATTTTAAAATCTTAACTGTATATTTAATCTACAACTCTTCAGATTTTTTATTTTACATTCACTGTCTGATTTTATTCAAATTCTATTTCTATACATAAAATACTGAAAATTATGTATGTCTTGATTTTATTTCTGCCATCTGAACTGAATCAATTTCATTCTCAAGTGGGTTAACAGTCAACATTTTAGCTACCGTCTACTTTTTATAATCTGATAAAGATTCAGATCGAAAGCCCAGTATAAGTGCTAAGTATTATTGTACAGTCTAAACACTTTCAAAATCGCGATGCTGTCAAATTTGTTAAATAAATAAATATAACCCCAAACACTATTTTCACAAGACACTAAAGATAAAAGTTGAGAGTTTCTGCTGATGTACAGAATGCGCTAACCAAACATGCATTGTTTCTCCAATGTACTAACATAACTAAACATATAAGACACACATGCACACCTCTCACAAAGAAGAGAATGTTAATTTCTGGAACATTCCAAAGAGAAAAATACCCTCACGCTCATGCACACACAACATCTGCCAAATAAGAAAGGAATAAATCAGTCCTTATTAATCTGGGACCTGATCCAGCTTGGAATTGGAGTGGGCCCCCAAATCTCTCACATTTGGTAAACATTGTGAGTGTGTATTTTGTCTGTGTTATGATTTGAGATTCCAAGAGACTACCAACGAAAAGAACTTATAATAAAAATCTTATTTCATGAAACTCTTTTGAAGAAAGGGGAAACTATTTTAACATCAGTCATTTAATCTACATAACTGGAAACAGAATCCATTACAACAAAATGTTCTAGAAGTGATACTTCAGAAGTCTTACAGATAAATGTGAATAGTAACTATGAACGCATTAAATTAGATTTTTTTTTTAAAAAAAAGAGTTTATTCCACAGAGCACGTTAAAATCAATGGAATAGTACTTTTAATTAGTTCTATAGCATTAATTGATTTTTCAAGAAGAATACAGTAAATACACATGAAATGCAGTCTGTTTCTTTGTCCTGTACCTGTTGAATCTCCTTGTGTGTAGGTATAGATTTCTCTGTGTAACCCTGATGCTTGAACCATGAACAGATAGTCTGCAGAGACCGGTACGCACATCCCCAGCCATTATCATCTATTCGATCCTGCATATAATGATGATAACTATATACACCATGTACCAAATACACCTGAGCAGAAAAGGAAAAGACAAAAAAAAAAAACCATCTCTATTTCAGGAGCTGTTGTCTCAGAAGCTGAATATTTATTATTTGATTTTGACACTTGCGGTTTGTTAGTTTTCAAATGATTGATTACGATTCATGAGAGAAATAGCTGTGAGACTTCTTGCTTCCCCATAGCCAAGACATAACTTGAAGGTTTTGGTTTGTTTGGTTTTTTTAAAGAACAAGGGAGAAATTCTTAAAGTGCATTTTTATAATTCAGTTGTCAGCTTTTTAAACTGAATCAGTGATATCTTGTCACTGGACTTGTAAGCAATTTTCTGTAAATTCAGGGACACAGTCAGAATGTTTTACCTGGCATATTGATGTCTCATGTTAGGGGATGAATTCAAACAGCAAATCCTAGAGGCCAGTGAAGTGGTGGTACAAACAGTTAGGATCAGGATCTAGCTACAGTATGGGTGCCAAATGCAGTGTTGATTGAATCACTGTGAATTAAATTAACAGGTCACAGTAACATCTAGATATTAAGCCAATTAGATCACTTGCTCGAATGTGTAGCCCCATGCAGAGGAATGGCTATCAGATCACTGTCGTCAGAACATAAGAACGGCCATACTGGGTCAGACCAAAGGTCCATCAAGACCAGTATCCTGTCCTCTGACAGTGGCTAATGGCAGGTGCCCCAAAGGGAATGAACAAACAGGTTATCATCAAGAGATTCATGCCCCGTCACCCAATCCCAGCTTCTGGCAAACAGAGGCTAGGGACACCATTCCTGCCCATCCTAATAGCCACTGATGGACCTATCTTCCATGAATCTATCTAGCTCCCTTTGAACCCCCATTACAGTATTGGCCTTCACAACACCGGCAATGAGTTCCAGAGGTTGACAGTGCGTTGCATGAAAAAATACTTTTTTGTGTTTGTTTTAAACCTGCTATCTATTAATTTCATTTGGTGACCCCTTGTTCTTGTATTATGAGAAGGAGTAAATAATACTTCCTTATTTACTTTTTCTATACCACTCATGATTTTATAGACCTCTATCATATCCCCCCTTAGTCGCCTCTTTTCCAAGCTGAAAAATCCCAGTCTTATTAATCTCTCCTCATACGGAAGCCGTTCTATCCCCCTAATAATTTTTGTTGCCCTTTTCTGAACCTTTTCCAATTCCAATATATCTTTTTTGAGATGGGGCAACCACATCTGTACGCAGTATTCAAGGTGTGGCAGTACCATGGATTTATATAGTGGCAATATGATATTTTCTGTCTTATTATCTATCCCTTTCTTGATGATTCCCAACATTCTGTTCGCTTTTTTGACTGTGACCCCTGCGGGACACCACTATTTACCTCTCTCCATTCTGAAAACTGACCATTTATTCTTACCCTTTGTTTCCTATCTTTTAACCAGTTACCAATCCATGATAGGACCTTCCCTCTTATCCCATTACAGCTTACTTTGCTTAATAGCCTTTGGTGAGGGGACCTTGTCAAAGGCTTTCTGAAAATCTAAGTACACTCTATCCACTGGATCACCCTTATGCTTGTTGACATGCTTGTTGACCCCCTCAAAGAATTCTAGTAGATTGGTGAGGCATGATTTCCCTTTACAAAAACCATGTTGATTCTTCCCCAACAAATCATGTTAATCTGCTTCTTTTACTTTGTTGTTTAGCGACGGTTGCACTTTTTTGGTTCTCTAACTATATTTTTTAATTTGAGGTATACATTTAAGTTAAGCCTCTATTATGTGGTCTTTAAAAGATTTCCATGCAGCTTGCAGGGATTTCACTTTTGGCACCTTTTAATTTCTGTTTAACTAACTTCCTCAGTTTTGTGTAGTTCCCCTTTCTGAAATTAAATGCTACCGTGTTGGGCTGCGGTGGTGTTGTCTCTGCTACAGGGATGTTAAATCTAATTACATTAGAGGAAGGCAAACAATTTCCTTGCCAACAGATATTATATGCTACTGAAAAAAAAAATCAATGTTGGAGGCACACCAATATCCAGTATTCTAAAACCCCTTATTCCTAATTATTATAATTAAATCTAATTGTATTAGAGGAAATGCAAACAATTTCCTTGTCAACAGACATTAGATACCACTGAAAAAAAAATCAATGTTGGAGGCACACCAATATCCAATATTCTAAAACCCCTTATTTCCTTAACTAAGTTATCAATAATTTAAATTTATTTTTTAAACAATAACCTAAATTTGGGGCAAATTTGACCTGATAGAGTTATTCTGTATCAATACTGGAAACTACTGTACATAGCACGGATTCTAAAACTCTATAGTATATCCCCATGGAAGTTGCAAGAGCGCATGGCTTTTTTTTTTCCCCTGACCCCTCCTGGTAGCTGCTTTTAATCCTTTGTCCTCTCCCTATTATTACAGTACTACTCACAGCAGTTTCTACAGCCAAAGCAGCATACTATAGCAGTAGGAGCAACAGAGAAGCACGGACACGGCTGCAGAGATACAGAGTTTTAGAAAACTCTTATTCTAACAGCAAGATCTGTACTATCAATAATACATTATAATAATTTTATTTATCCCTATCCAAAGGCCTCTGGAACACCTTAATGAAAAAGTAAATGCAATACTTAGTCCCTTTCTTTTAATGTTGTCTCTTCCCCTTCACTGCCTGAGGTCTCATACCATTATTTTTTGCAGTATCTATTTAGATTGTAAAGTTTCTGAGGCCAGGACCTGGTCTTATATCCGTAAAGTGCCATCCACATACCAAAATTAATAATAAAAGCAATAACAGAATTAAAAACAGAGAACTGTACCCTAACATTTTGCCAGAGCAGATCTAAAGACACTAACAAACCCCACATCACTCTCTACTACTAGACATTATACAAAAATATACAATCAAAATGACAATGGAAATAAAAGTCAGTCTTGAGTCTTTCCCTGAAGGATTTTAATGACACGTTTAGGTGTATCTAAAGAGAAGGGGTGAGACAAGGAAGAGAATTAAAGAGCCACAGTCCTCCAGTCCCCCCCCACAAACTTCTCTCAAGATTATAATTCATGAAGATTACCAGTGCCATTCTTGAGACTCTCACCTGTCATCACATGATAATCAGCAACATAGTCCCTCAATTAAGATTGGTGCTATAAGGTCCTACCAGACAGAGAAGATTATGAAGCATGAGCACAGACCTGAAGTTCTCAACTTTTTCCACATTTGGGATCTTCTTTTCTACACCAGAATCACCCAAAGACCTCCACTTTCCTCCAATTCGGATCCATCTCCATTTAACAGTATGAGAAAGGATGGGGTGGTCACGAATCTCATCCTGAGAATCCATGATAAAGGCCGAAGGTTCTCCAGCTTTTTCATTCTACAGACCACTTTGTCTGAGAGAGATTGTTTCACAAACTCTCTTCATTGCTTGGTTCTCAAAGTGTTTCATTTTGTAGACCTTAGTTTGAGAATGCTGGCAGAGACTTCTGAAGACCAAATCCTTTGACTGTTGTGATTCAGCTGTAGCTGTCAAAATGGCTTGTAAGGGTACACTCACACTGAAATGTTTGTCTATAGCTTTAGTTCGCTGCAGTTAAGTCCACAGTTTCCAAATATTTTAAAAATAAAATTAATTTCTCCTATGACTGAAAAGAACTGACCTTCCAGGTTCCAACTTGTGAAACTTGTCAACCTATCTAGAGATAAGAGCATCTCTAGAAAGGGTGGGCAAAGAATGAGAGCCTGGATTAATTTCCCTGCCTTATTCGTTTTTAGCTTTCAGTAGTTGTTTCACATACAGTCAGAGATTTTACTCAAGTAAAAAGGCTACCATGATGACTACATGAAATGGAAATGTAGCATTGGGTATGACATCAGATTTAACATAAGAATATAACGGCCATACTGGGTCAGACCAAAGGTCCATCAAGCCCCGTATCCTGTCTACCGACAGTGGCCAATGCCAGGTGCCCCAGACGCAGTGAACCTAACAGGTAATGATTTAGTGATCTCTCTCCTGCCATCCATCTCCACTCTCTGACAAACAGAGGCTAGGGACACCATTTCTTACCCATCCTGGCTAACAGCCATTAATGGACTTAACCTCCATGAATTTATCCAGTTCTCTTTTAAACCCTGTTATAGTCTTAGCCTTCGCAACCTCCTCAGGCAAGGAGTTCCACAGGTTGACTGTGCGCTGAGTGAAGAAGAACTTCCTTTTATTTGCTTTAAACCTGCTACCCGTTAATTTTATTTGGTGGCCCCTAGTTCTTATATTATGGGAACAAGTAAATAACTTTTCCCTATTCACTTTCTCCACACTACTCATGATTTTATATACCTCTATCATATCCCCCCTTAGTCTCCTCTTATGTTCTTATGATGTGATTTGTGATTATCAACAATATTTATGTAAAAGAAGAATTTTCCTAAAAATGCCTCAAGTGAAACTTACCATACCAGCCTCTATGCCAGGTGGATTGAGGTATATGTGTGGATTTCTGAGATAGCCATCTTTATATGGTTCGTCTGGAAAGCGATAAGCATTCGCTCTTCTTAAATATGGTCTATCAGAGGGCAGATGGAACAGTTCATGTAATTCCTACATGCAAGTCAGAATCAAAATGAAGGGATAACAAACAAGAGAATAATTCAAGTTTCTTTAAAAAAATTACTCCAAATGGTAGTGAAGTTTTCATAACCAATATTATTTTTAATATAGCAGTTTAGAAATTGTTACATACTAAAACCTCTAGAATAATCAATATTGAATGTATGTGTTTAACACTAACATGCCCGTACTGCAAAGAACTCTATGCAGGTAGACCCTTATGCCTATGCAGAGACTTATTGAAGTGAACAGGACTCAGCATGCGCTGGGAGCTCTTTTCAGGACTGGAGCCTCAATTACAAATAGAATGTATGGCAAAAAGTGCAATCAAAAAGAGATTAATTTTATGAAAATAATACACAATGTTAAATAGTACTGAGAATAAAGAAATATGAAACAATTTGTCTATCTGACATATTATTAGAAATTAAAGAAAATGAGCTCACATTTTGAGCAAATTGTATTTTTTTTGTAAATATAATCTCTTAAACACCATCTGGCAACTGAGTGAAAACACAATTAAACTGAGAGAACTGAACAATCCTTATACAAGTACATGTAAGTGGAGACCCTCACTATTTTAATTAATAAATTCCTGTATAAATCCATTTAGGTTCTCTTATACAAATAACCATAAATGTCTGTTTATGAAGAAAAGTGCCTGATGAACACTTTAAAAATATGTTTCAACAAACCAAATATATATATGTTCAGTATTCTGTTTCGGTCATAATTACAAATCATGCTCTGTCAATATTTGGTCTACAGCAGCTAACTTTACCTTTCTGTAAGTCTCTAGCTGATTATCTGAAATGCCTGTAGGATACGAAATTGTTACAAGGTGCTTTTTTCCTGGTAGCATGAAGTGAAATTGTTCAGGTACCACAATAGATGTTCCCTTCATATATTTCAAAATGCATCTTTCCATATCAGTTAGTTGCTTATGAATTGCATTCACCAGGAGATTTCGTACACTATGAGATATAAGGGAAAATATTTAAGAACTAGAACACCAGCAATGCTGGCTCATTCTTATAGCTATACAAGTTTCAGAGTGGTAGCCGTGTTAGTCTGTATCAGCAAAAGCAATAAGGAGTCCTTGAGGCACCTTAGAGACTAACAATTTTATTTGGGCATAAGCTTTCGTGGGCTAAAACCCACTTCATTAGATGCATGGAGTGGAAAATACAGTAGCAGGTATAAATACACAATACATGAAAAGATGGGAGTTGCCTTACCAAGTGGGGGGTCAGTGCTAACGAGACAATTCAATTAACAGTAAAATACCAAGCGAGGAAAAATCACTTTTGTAGTGGTAATGAGGGTGGCCTATTTCAAACAGTTAGCAAGAAGGTGTGAGTAACAGTAGGGAGAAATTAGTATGGGAAAATTTAATTTTCCCCTACTGTCACTCACACCTTCTTGTCAACTGTTTGAATGGGCTACTGTATTTTCCACTCCATGAATCTGATGAAGTGGGTTTTAGCCCACAAAAGCTTATGCCCAAATAAATTTGTTAGTCTCTAAGGTGCCACAAGGACTCCTCGTTGTTATAGTATACAAGTTCCCCTCTCCTCACTCATACCCACCTCCACAACCAGTTTAATGCACCTGCTGCTCTTATCCCTCCTTCAACCCATACCAGCAGATGTGAGCAGAGTCTTGTCAGGTGTTGCTCACAACTCATATGTACAAAGATGACTCCACTCCAATGACTCAACCGTGGAAAGTACTGCATATTCTGGCCTCAATTCAGCAAATCACCCAAGCTGAACTGGAAGTACTCATGTGCATAAAGTTAGGCATGTGCCTAAATGCTTTTCTGGATTGCAGCCACTGTGTTCAGCACCTTGCAGGGTCAAGCCCAAAGAAAGAGTGCTGTGGATAACACTTCTGTATTGTTTTCCACCTCAGCCTGTCCAGGTGCATATGTGACTTCCTAAGCACAGTACTGAGACAACAAGCATTTATCAAACATTCCTCTCTCTCTCACACATGTATCTGTGTGTATTTACTGTAATTAAAAGAAACTGATATAATATATTTTGAATATTTTCCTAGCAATCTGCATTTCTTTTTGAGTGACGATAAAGAATTGGCATAATTATCAGACATTATGTTAAACACCGATTAGCTCCAAAAACCCTAATGAACATTAAATAACATAATCCTAGATGATAATAAAACCCTATATGTGAAATAAAATGTAAGTATACCACTACCACTTCAACACAGAAATTGGATACCGTTATATTAATCCATCATAAATAAGTCTACAATTCTGTCATGGAGGTCATGGAAGTCATGGATTCCGTGACTTTCTGTGACTTCTGCAGCTGGAGCGGCAGGTGCACTCTCCCTGGCGCCAGCAGCTCAGGTGCCCTGTGGACAGTCTCACCGGTCGCTGTTGGAGCAGCCATGGGGTCAGCCACACCAGTCGCTGCTCAGGTGGTCCTGGGCAGTTAGCCCCAAGAAGCACCTGAGCACCAGTGCTGGGGACTGCCGCAGGGCCAGCATCACCGGGGCTGGCCGCTTGGGTAGTTCCCGGGGCCGGCTGGACTGGCCACTGCTGGTGTGGCCCTGGGCAGCTGGCACCGGGGACTGCCCAAGCAGTGGCCCGTGTGGCTGGCCCCAAGGACTGCCTGAGCATTGGTCCTGGGGGTGGCCCCAGGGACTGCCCAAGAAGCAGCAGTCCCAGGGGCAGCAGAAGCAGCGGCCCCGGAGGCCCTCAGGAGAGCGGTCCCCAGGAGACATGGAGTAGTGGGGGCCCCCAGGAGCAGAGATTTAGTTATCATGGGTATTTATAGTAAAAGTCATGGACAGATCACGGGCTGTGAATTTTGTTTATTGCCTGTGACCTGTCCATTACTTTTACTAAAAATGCCAGTGATTAAATCATAGCCTTAATCATAAACTTTGAATTCACTATAGATAATGGGGATGGTTACAAGATCACACTCATTAAACCAAGGAATATCTATTGTGAGGGCTTTCAAACTCTCTGAAAAGATTTCCATTTTATTCCATATTCCACCTATATTAAAAATTGCTAAATTATAAGCTGATGTAGCTTTAGTATCCACAATTTTATTTAGAAAGCACAGACAAAGAACTAAAGCAAACTCAAAAATACAACTCAAAGATATATTATACTTACTTCCTCCATGGCTCTTCTGGAGAAACAGATACAACAACATCAATTGGTAAGGTCAAGTTAATGTAGTGGTGTCTCTTGTTTTCCCTTTCAATGACTGGGGCTACAGCTGCCAAAGGAGATGTCATTTCCAACATAAGATCTACATTTACTATCTGCTGCTGAAAAGAATAAAGACAGTTACATGCACTAATAATACATGTCCAACAATACATGCACCAAGAAGGGATAGAAGAAAAAAGTAGATTCGTAAGACCCATGGAGGTGAAGGGGCTCCAGGGACAGCAAAAGTTAAGAACCCCAAAACAAAACAGGCTCTTCACAACCCCAATTAGATGTAATGAGACAGATGAAAGGAAGATTCATTTTTGAACAATGTCAGGGGCCAGACACAAATAACTGAGCTAAGATATCTAACAGTATTAAAGACTATGGGCCTGCTTCTGCATGCTCATCTGTGCAGGTGGATCTTTGCATTCATGTAGAGAGCACCGTTGACTTCAATGGCGTTCTCTGTGGATGCAAAGGTTTGCTTATGTGGATCAGCTTGTGAGAAAAAAGCATTTATTTGTTATAAGCTGTTAATATGGGTGGAATATATACCGTATCTTGGAACTTTTTATCCTTCTTTTTTGCAAGTTTTCTTTTAGTCTCATCTTCTTGGTCAAATCTGCAATATTAGCAGAGAGAAACTAATAATATGAAATTAATTTATTACAAAAATTATGATGTTCCCATTGTTTCAAATATACTCACCGAATAAATCGTATTATCTCCTTACAAACAGAATTATCAGTCAGTTCTGATGGAACTGTGTTCACACTGCTGTTAGGCCACACATACACTGAACTATGGCAAATTCTTAATACCAGCACATTTGAAGACAGTTTGGTCGACAGATCACTGAAAACATACTTTACTGCCTTTTTCGCTGAAGTCTCTAAAACAGAATAAGGATATAATTAGTGTTGTTCAAATAATTCCCTAACTTTTATTACAGCTACCAGATGTACACTTAAAGTTAAAATGTTTAATTCTGTCCTTGAAAAAGAAAAAAAATGAAGTGTTGCTATGATCAGACAAATGGCTATGTGAAAATAGTCATCAAAAATCCTGGTCCCACTGTAGTCAATGGCAAAACTCCACTGAAATCAATGGGGCCAGGATTTCATCTGCCTTCTTTTTACTTTACAGATCTACTCCAACTATACACAAAAATCATATCTATTTACTCTAGTGCAGGGTGGCCAAACTTACTCCGATCCGCATACAACAATCTTCAAATGTTTAAGAGCCAGGATGTGCCTGTTCAAGCTCAGGGCTTCAGCGTTACAGGGAGGGGGGTCTTGGGGCTTCAGCACTGAGCCCTGGCAGGCGTGCTACATGGGGTTGAAACCCTGAGACTCCCCTCCCTGCTGGGCAGAAGCCAGAGGTGACGCATGGGGGGACATGTGGGGTTATGTCCCACTCTCCATTTTTGCCACGGTTTGCTAGCCCCGCTTGGTCACATGGTGCCGCAGGGCCCCTTCCCTTCATGGCAGCTGCTGGAGCCGGTGAGCTGCAGCCATGGGGAGAGGCAGTGACAAACAGCTGGGAGCTGCAGAGACAGCCACTATGTTTGCTGCTTCCTCTCCCTGCGGAGCTAAAGCAGCGACCCCTCCCTGCAGCTCCCAACTGCTTGCTGCTGCCTCTCCACAAGGAGCTAATACCTGTGAGCTGCAGGGAGGGGGTGCTGAGGGTAAGAGGGGGAGTGTGCCTGGTGGGTGTGACTCAAGTTGTTGGGTGGGGGATGAACCTTTAAACTGTGCCTCCCCCCCCCCAGTAGGTACCAGAAGCCCCTACCTCACTACAGGGCAGAAGCCTTGAGCTCTCCCACAGTCTGGAAGGCACAGAATGGGGGAGCGAGAGAGGGGAATGTGGAGGGATCCACAAGCTGCACTTTATAAAAGAGCCGCATGTGGCTCATGAGCCACAGTTTGGCCACCCCTGCTCTAGTGCTTGAACAAAACTGTAATATTGCCTTTTACTTCTGTTACCCTTGCAGAGCCAACATGGCTAGAGAAGACTGTGCTGGATTATATTCTGGTTCAAACATCAAAAACAGCATTGTTAATAGGGCTGTCAAGAGATGTAAAAAACTAATCGCAATTAATCACGCAATTAAAAAAATTAATCAAGATTAATAGCGTGATTAATCACATTGTTAAACAATAATAAAATACAATTTACTTAAATATTTTGGGAGATTTTCTACATTTTCAAATATATTGATTTCAATTACAACACAGAATAAAGTGCACAGTGCTCACTTTATATTTATTTTTGATTACAAATATTTTCACTGTAAAAACAAAATAGTATTTTTCAGTTCACCTAATACAAGTACTGTAATGCAATCTCTTGTAAATATAAACAAACTTGTTTGTTTTAGCGATTGGCTGAACAAGAAGTAGGACTGGGTGGACTTGTAGGCTCTGAAGCCTTACATTGTTTTGTTTTTGAGTGCAGTTATGTAACAAACAAAAAAATCTACTTTTGTAAGTTGCATTTTCATGACAAAGAGATTGCACTACAATACTTGAATGAGGTGAATTGAAAAATACTATTTATTTTGTTTATCATTTTTAGCGCAAATATTTGTAATAAAAATAATATACACTTTGATTTCAATTACAATACAGACTACAATATATATGAAAATGTAGAAAAACATACGAAATATTTAATAAATTTCAATTGGTATTCTATTATTTAACAGTGCAATTAAAACTACAATTAATTTTTTTAACCGCAATTAATTTTTTTGAATTAATAATGAGTTAACTGCGATTGACAGCCATAATTGTTAACTAAGGCTCCATCCTGCAAACACTTGCACATATGCTTAGGTGAGTAAATTCTGCAAAAACTCAAGTATGTATATAACTCACAGACTTTAGTGGGACTACTCACAAGTGTTAAGTTACACACATGCTTAAGTCTTTGCAGAATCATGACCTACCTTCCAACTGCAGAGCTACATTCCAGCTTTATTTACACCTGTGAAACCTCACTATCTTTAGTAGAGTTGTACAGGTAGTAGGTGAAGGCAAAATTTCTCCTGTGGAATCTTTACTGCTGGTGATTATGAATGAACCACAAAGAATATAGTTTGACTTTCAGATCTCCATTTTGAGTCTGAAGTAATGGCAATTACAAAAAAACCCATATTTTTACTTGTATGCTGAGCAAATATATATTGCAATCCTTACATTAAAACAATATTTGATTAGTCCTGTTCTGCCACACAGAATTCAGAATGCAACAAATTATGCAAAGGCAATCATAGCTATGAATTTCCCCTTTTTTAAACGTGATTAAGTTACTGTAGACCAATATAATGTATTTTGCATTAGAAGTCTGGGACTGATATCTGTAGTAATTAAAGTATATAAAAATACACCACAACCAGTGTAAACAAAAATATAATGGAACCTTCTTGAGTGTAGGCCCTCACTCTCGCCACATGACCACTTTTCTATATATAAGGAGGTTCTTTATTAGAAGAATATTAAGTTGCAAAGTACATTGCACTGAGATAATTTGGGACTTTTGTTCTGCTTCACTGACAGTGAAATTCACCCTTTTCTAAGCAAAGTCCAAGTAATGAGTCTTTGTGTGAGGAATTAAAAAAGGGATGGTGAGGCTTGAATCCAGAAACAGAATACTGTGCTTCATCGGAATGCATTCACCACCTCTATTCCAGACCACGAGCTTGAAGCCTCCATGCAGGCCACTGTGGCCCTAACAATGGTCTCCACTTGTGAGTTTATTTAGGATTGGTGCAGAATCCTGTGCAACTAAATATTTGGGTGCAGAAGCCTCTGAATGGCTGCTCAGTACACACCCTCTTCCTGCACGGCCTATGGTGGAGCTTATGTGGCATAGATGACCTTGCAGGAGTTTTGCTGTACCTGAATTCATTGTAAACAAGTGTCACTTTAAAACAATTTTCAGGGTTTCAAAAAGATTTTAGGGAAAGGTGGGGCAAGTCAAAAATGATCCTAATATACAACCCATAAGTGGTATAAATTTGGAAATTAAAAAAAAAGAAGACCTAAAATTACTGATTTTGGTATTGCTTTAAACTAAAAAAAAAAAAAAAAAAGGTGTGTAGTGGAAGGGAGGAAGTTGTCAGGAAATGAAACATGAAAGGGAAGTCAAAAAATGAAATCATCTTCATGCACTGATCCTTTAGGCTTTGGAGAGAAATCCCAAGTATTTGGTGAGCAGGTGACGAAATTATTATATCCAGTGCGGTTAGTTAATTCTCTTCTATTCAGACTTTACACTCCTATGAGGTGATCCTATGATATTCCTATAGACACACCATCAGCAGTATCCAGCTGAAATGCAAGATCCAGGCCTCCTCTTATTCTAAAGAGTATGTCCATAGTTTCCAGAATTACCTATAGAGAAAAAAGAAGTTGAGTTATAAAGTTAATAGAAATGAGTGGCATAAGACAGTTACTTCACTGACGTTTCCCAAAAGTTGCAATGAGAACATGGCTCATTAAAACAGGATTACTTTTTATCACACAGTATTAACCACATACTTTTTAAATCCAGGAAGTGTTTTAGATGTAACTAAAGAACTCCAACTGCTTTAAATTTGAAATTGTTTGTTTTTAGATTCCATTTTGTGTTTCCCATCTTTGCCTCTACCTCCTAGTTGAAGGCAGGACTGGAACTGCTCTGCTGATTAACTTGGTAGATTAGATGGGGAGCTGAGTGCCTCCCATCTGCAATGTTGGGACACTGCGGCAGGTAACAGGAAATTTCCCCTCTACGACCTTCTTCAACTGTTCATTTTTGGAAGGGAAGCCACAGTCTCAGCAACTAATAAGGAAGAACTCAAAACCTCTGGACTCATGAGGACCCAGTGAACATACAGAAGAGGATCTGCCAGTTAGCTGCTCCTAAAGAACTGCAAAGAGTAGCCAACGTAAGATCATTTGGAAATATAGAACTATCATCACATCTCTCTTTGGTGACAAAGTGTGGGAGACTTCCAGGTTCAAAGCTAGCCCTGTATTTTGATTGTTTTATTTCAATTCCACCTATAACACATATTTGACTTCCATTAAAAACATCCTAAATAGAAACACAAGACGAAACAAACTATAGAAAGATAATGTGACATGGGAAATTTATCTGAAGTGTCACAACCACTTGCACTTTAAGCAGTATCAACATGTAGTTAAGCTTTAAAGCAAGGGTGGGGACCCATTTTTCTATCAGGGGCCATCGACTGGGGGGGGGTGGGCTCTGGGGATGAGTGGTTTGGAGTGCAGGAGGGGGCTCAGGGCTAGGGCCAAGGGGTTTGGAGTGTGAGAGCGGGCTCAGGGCTGGGGTGCAGGAGGAAGTTTGGTGCAGGCTCCAGGAGGGAGTTTGGGTGTGGGAGGGGGCTCAGGGGTTGGGGTGCAGAGGGGGTTCTGACCTGGGGCAGGGGGTTCGGATTGGGGGCTCCGGCCAGGTGGTGCTTACCTCAGGCAGCTCCCAGTTGGCAGTGCAGCGGGGCAAAGGCAGGCTCCTTGTCTGCCCTGGCTCCGTGCTCCTCCTGGAAGCAGTCACCATGTCTGGCCCCTAGGTGGAGGGGCTAAGGGCTCTGCATGGTGCGTGCTGCCCACGCCTGCAGCTCCTAGCCAATAGGAGCTGCAGAGCTGGTGCTGGGGGCAGGGGCAGCACGCAGAGCTTCCCTGATTGCCCCTGCTCCTTAAGGCCGCAAAGATGTGCTGGTCGCTTCCAGGAGCTGGAGCCAACCCTAGCTTTCCCTACGCAGCGGGGCGAGCTGGCGCTCACAGCTCCAGCCCTGCAAGGGGGCGCTGAGGCTCGGGGCTTTTGGCCCACAGCGCAAAGACATGCTACGGGCCGGATGAAATGAAGCAGTGCCACATCTGGCCCACGAGCCATAGGTTCCCCACCCCTGCTTTAAAGCTTCCAGTCTTTCTATGAAGCGATGGACCTGCCCAATAAAGTAAACTTCTTGATAAAGTTACATCTAAACTACATGTTCAATATATTGGTGGTCATTTAAAAAAATCCTTTAAAAAAAAACAAAAACCAAAATTTGATCTTTAAGTAGCACAATTTATTTCAACAGTGGAGTCAACAACGCACATTTATATGCTACCAAGTGCGCAAGGCACTTTCAAACATGTCATACGACAAAATCTCTGTCTTGAGGAGCTTACAACGTAAGACCTTGTTCCTGTAAAGCTTCACATAGGTTTCTGAATACGAAGGGGCTGCATGTGGGGCCAGGCGTCTGACCATGTGGCGCTCCATGCAGGACTGAGGGGTAAATTAGATGGTTACAACATAACAAGGAGGCTCATAACTGGAGAACAGCACTGGAAAATACGAGGCTTTTGAGAAGCGGATTACAGAGGTTGCTTGGCACAACGCCTGGTTTAGCTGGTAGGGCACTGGACTGGGACTCAGGAGACCTAGGTGAATTCCCAGCTCAGCCACAGGCTCCACGTGCCCTTCCCCAAATCACCTCCCTGGGACTTGGTTCCCCGCACTCCCCTACCTCCAGGGCTGGCAGCGGGGAGGCCAATCTCTGCGTCATGCTGGGAGGGGCCCCAGGGAACATGATTTACTCGGGCCCCACATGTCTCCCCGAGCCCAGGCTCACCCGCAGGTAAAGCACGGAGGCGGCACCAGGCAGGGACACAGCGCGACCAAGGCCCCGCGCGCCTGCCCAAGGGCGGGCAGGAGCCTGGCGCTGAGCCAAGGCGGGAGCGGAGATGGGGGACGAGGGACCCCAGCAGGGGAGGCGCCCGCGCGGACGTAGCGACAGGCCGGCGATGTAGTGGCACAAGGGTCACTCCGAGCTGCGGCCCCTCGAGAACGGGCCGGGCCGGGCCGGGGTCGGGCACCGTTAGACCCGAGGTGACAAGAATTCGACAGTGAGCGCACCACGTGGGAGAGAAGCTCCCAGCATGCACCGGGCCGGCTGCCCCCTCCCCGCCCAGCAGAAGCGCCCTGACCCGCTGTTTTAGCCACCCCAGCGGCGCGGACTCACCACGTCTGTCAGCACCGTACTCATAGTCCGCACGCGCCTCTCCCCCACCCCGATCGGGGGTTGGAACAGGCCGGTTCCCTTGCACGCGCCGTAATGTTTGACGTGTCACTCCAGCAAGAGAAAGGCGGCAGGCCGAGAACGCCCAGGCAGGTCATGTGAGCGAAGGCGCTGACAAGAGGGGACTACAATTCCCAAGGTGCAGCGCGGGTGCGCGGCGCGCGCAACTTCTGGACTATATCAACAGGACTCGACAGACAGGGGGGACAACACTGAAATGTTGTTCATGTGTTGTTGGACTTTCCCGAATCCAGAGCAACTGCATCAACAAAGAGTCCTGGGTAGAGTCCTGTACCTCTCAGAAGCTGCTGCTGCTGCCGCTTGGGGATGCGGAGAGGAGGGGGCTGCCGCTGACCCTCTGCAACACACCTGGCGAGGTTGGTGTGAGGTGAGTGAGAAATCAGTCCAGACGTCCTCCTTAAAGCGTGTGCTGCAGATTATTCCCTCTCTATGCGGCTCACCTCAGCCACTGCAATTAACAGTCAGTCGTTACTGTAAAGGAAGATTTCATGCAAATTGTTTAATCATGCAAATATATGCAATAATTGATGCTGTAATGATATTTATGCATTGATTAGTCATACGCTGCTGTAATTATAGTTACAAAAATATATTTACGGCTATGTAAACCGATGTAGTTATATTTGTGTGTTTGTATGTAACTGGTGGTTACATCATCATTTAAAATCAGTTTTTACTTTTTAACAGTACATTGCACTTCTGCAACATCTTCCATCCAAAAAGCTTTACAAATATTAATACATTAAATTGCTCAGCATCCCTGAGAGGCAGGTAAAATATATTATACACCATATATCCTTAATGCAGTGCTCAGTAGTCTCTTTGTATGCTGATTAAGGGACTGATCCTGAGAAGAGCTGAGCACCCATGGCTACCATTGACCTCAATCATTTACATTTTTGAAGTCAGTGGGAATTGTAGCTGGTCAGCACTTCTCAGGATTAGGATTTAGATTACCACAATAGGGATCCCAAAACTCCTTCACATCTCCTGTCTGTTGTTAACCAAGGATGACTACAAAGCACAGCTGAAGGTAATCTAGAAAGCAAAAGGATATGCTATCCTGCATATCCTTACCAACAATCTGCACTACTCAGATCCCTGATCTCAATATTTTAAGGGTACTTGTTACCAAATTCTGATCCAGAAATTTTAATAAGAGTTGAACCCATTTACACCACAGATGAATGTGGGCCATATCTGTCTCATAATGGTTTTAAATTTTTTTTTTTAAAGGACATGTGTTAATGCTGGTTCTCTCCCAGACAGTCTAGTTCAGTCCTCTTCTCACCATCACCACCCCAGTTATGTCCTACTTTATAGATAGTGTTACATGCTGAGTACAACAGAAACTTAAAGGAATTGAGTGCTAATGCTTTTGAACCAAAGAATCTCAGCACCATAATGGTACATTTTATTTTAAATGCTTAAACTTGTTGCAGACTTTGACTATAACTCTATTTGTATGGCTTTGCAGTAAAAGAAGTGAGCATAAGAAAACATCTACATTTTTCTAGTGTAGTGAAGTGTCACACAGAACCAACCATGCCTGGAGAAGGAAAATCTGACATGGAGAGGATTGGCCTCTTCAGTGAAATGGAGTATGTTACCATTGGAGATAAATATGTCACACACTATATGCGTAAGTACATTTCATTTTAGCAATAAGGATTTTCCAATAGCCGTCTAATCTGTCTTTCTACTGACTCACTGTTTTCTATTAGTCTTTTTAGAGACATCTGGGTTTTCTTAGTAACCAAAAAGCTCTCTATCTTTGCTCAGTGTGGCATAATCCATTTTTAGTAGAGGTCTGCTTAATATGTCACAATAAATGCAAAAAGAGACGGCATAAAAAAGGTAAATATTTTTCAGTTTAGCCGAGTTTTATGTATTAAGATTAATAAAAATATATATGCTGCATTTTGTTGTCCAAGTTACAGATAAAATATACTATTGAAATTACTGGTCTTTACCTACCAGCTGGTGGGGAGTAGGTGTCACGTCCAGTGACTCATCCCCCTTCTCTATCATAATTGTGGAGATTTCCAGGGGCTTCTTTTCATCACACCATGGGATATAAGTGGTGGTAGGATTCCAGCTGCTCCGTGCAAAGACATTGCAAATGGATTTACTTTTAGACTTTTGGTATAGTACATATTCTTTTGGCTTTCCACATTGGGCATTCTTTCCCTTGGAAATGTCAACTCACAGATTGTGTAGCCCTCCAGCATTTGCACGTCCCAAATGAGGGCAGCATTTTTTAAAATTTATAATGTCCTTATGACTCAAATTTTAAATTAATAGCTGTGACTTTTGAGAAATGTAGATAAATTATGTAAAATTAGGTTAACAGGCGACCAATTAAAATTTATGAAACCCCTGACAAACCAGGTAAAGTAGATTGCTCTATAGGATATGTATAGCATTTAATTACTGGTTCTCATGGGTGACTTTAATTTTCCTGATATTTGCTGGGAGAGCAATACAGCGGTGCATAGACAATCCAGGAAGTTTTTGGAAAGCGTAGGGGACAATTTCCTGGTGCAAGTGCTAGACGAGCCAACTAGGGGGGGATCTTTTCTTGACCTGCTGCTCACAAACAGGGAAGAATTAGTGGGGGAAGCAAAAGTGGATGGGAATCTGGGAGGCAGTGACCATGAAATGGTCGAGTTCAGGATCCTGACACAGGGAAGAAAGGTAAGCAGCAGGATACGGACCCTGGACTTCAGGAAAGCAGACTTCGACTCCCTCAGGGAGTGGATGGGTAGGATCCCCTGGGGGACTAACATGAAGGGGAAAGGAGTCCAGGAGAGCTGGCTGTATTTCAAGGAATCCCTGTTGAGGTTACAGGGACAAACCATACCGATGAGTCGAAAGAATAGTAAATATGGCAGGCGACCAGCTTGGCTTAATGGTGAAATCCTAGCAGATCTTAAACATAAAAAAGAAGCTCACAAGAAGTGGAAGGTTGGACATATGACCAGGGAAGAGTATAAAAATATTGCTCGGGCATGTAGGAATAAAATCAGGAGGGCCAAATCGCACCTGGAGCTGCAGCTAGCAAGAGATGTCAAGAGTAACAAGAAGGGTTTCTTCAGGTATGTTGGCAACAAGAGGAAAGCCAAGGAAAGTGTTGGGCCCCTTACTGAATGAGGGAGGCAACCTAGTGACAGAGGATGTGGAAAAAGCTAATGTGCTCAATGCTTTTTTTGCCTCTGTCTTCACTAACAAGGACAGCTCCCAGACTGCTGCGCTGGGCATCGCAACATGGGGAGTAGATGGCCAGCCCTCTGTGGAGAAAGAGGTGGTTAGGGACTATTTAGAAAAGCTGGACGAGCACAAGTCCATGGGGCCGGACGAGTTGCATCCGAGAGTGCTAACGGAATTGGCGGATGTGATTGCAGAGCCCTTGGCCATTATCTTTGAAAACTCGTGGCGAACGGGGGAAGTCCCAGATGACTGGAAAAAGGCTAATGTAGTGCCAATCTTTAAAAAAGGGAAGAAGGAGGATCCTGGGAACTACAGGCCAGTCAGCCTCACAACAGTCCCCGGAAAAATCATGGAGCAGGTCCTCAAGGAATCAATCCTGAAGCACTTACACGAGAGTAAAGTGATCAGGAACAGTCAGCATGGATTCACCAAGGGAAGGTCATGCCTGACTAATCTAATCGCCTTCTATGATGAGATTACTGATTCTGTGGATGAAGGGAAAGCAGTGGATGTATTGTTTCTTGACTTTAGCAAAGCTTTTGACACGGTCTCCCACAGTATTCTTGTCAGCAAGTTAAAGAAGTATGGGCTGGATGAATGTACTATAAGGTGGGTAGAAAGTTGGCTAGATTGTCGGGCTCAACGGGTAGTGATCAATGGCTCCATGTCTAGTTGGCAGCCGGTGTCAAGTGGAGTGCCCCAGGGGTCAGTCCTGGGGCCGGTTTTGTTCAATATCTTCATAAATGATCTGGAGGATGGTGTGGATTGCACTCTCAGCAAATTTGCGGATGATACTAAACTGGGAGGAGTGGTAGATAGGATACAGAGGGACCTATACAAATTGGAGGATTGGGCCAAAAGAAACCTGATGAGGTTCAATAAGGATAAGTGCAGAGTCCTGCACTTAGGATGGAAGAACCCAATGCACAGCTACAGACTAGGGACCGAATGGCTAGGCAGCAGTTCTGCGGAAAAGGACCTAGGGGTTACAGTGGACGAGAAGCTGGATATGAGTCAGTGTGCCCTTGTTGCCAAGAAGGCCAATGGCATTTTGGGATGTATAAGTAGGGGCATAGCGAGCAGATCGAGGGACGTGATCGTTCCCCTCTATTCGACATTGGTGAGGCCTCATCTGGAGTACTGTGTCCAGTTTTGGGCCCCACACTACAAGAAGGATGTGGATAAATTGGAGAGAGTCCAGCGAAGGGCAACAAAAATGATTAGGGGTCTGGAACACATGACTTATGAGGAGAGGCTGAGGGAACTGGGATTGTTTAGTCTGCAGAAGAGAAGAATGAGGGGGGATTTGATAGCTGCTTTCAACTACCTGAGAGGTGGTTCCAAAGAGGATGGTTCTAGACTATTCTCAGTGGTAGAAGATGACAGGACAAGGAGTAATGGTCTCAAGTTGCAGTGGGGGAGGTTTAGGTTGGATATTAGGAAAAACTTTTTCACTAGGAGGGTGGTGAAACACTGGAATGCGTTACCTAGGGAGGTGGTAGAATCTCCTTCCTTAGAAGTTTTTAAGGTCAGGCTTGACAAAGCCCTGGCTGGGATGATTTAATTGGGGATTGGTCCTGCTTTGAGCAGGGGGTTGGACTAGATGACCTCCTGAGGTCCCTTCCAACCCTGATATTCTATGATTCTACTTCTTTGAAATGAACATTTTAAGAAATTAGGTCCTTTCAAACTGTTTCCCAATTGTACTGAAAGAAAACAAAAAATGGGACACCAATTTTCTTTGTCAGTCAATATGCAAATTATCTTCATTATTTTGAATATTCTGCTAAGAGACTCAGCTGCAGAACAGCATTAATATGATGACTTAATCCAACAGTAAATTGCTCCACAGTTTTGCTCCTCGGTTATCTTTGTTTGCATTTGTAATGTTAAAACTGAACTGGCATTATGGAAAGCCTTATCTTCTCCTGACATGCCAATGCTGAGAGCAGGTAGTTTTTTCTGTGTGGCTGCTCCAACTGGCATTTCTGTTATAAGATTATGTTTTCAGTACTTTAAATTTAGTGGTAATCTTTTATTTCTTTGCTTGTAGTTGACCAATGTGCATAGGAGATTTATTTATTTATTACTTAGGGCTGGATTCTTTCATCCTCACTCTTGTTCATTGGAACTACTCGTGGCATTACTCATGATGAGTCCAGGATAACAGAGTTTGACCCTCAGTAAGAGTCAGCCTTTGTGAAGTGATGTTCATTGATTCCAAGGCCAGAAGGGACAATTGTGATCATCTTGTCTGACCTCCTGTGTAACACAGGCCATAGAACTTCCCCAAAAATAATTCCTAGAGCAGATCTTTTAGCAAAGCATCCAATTTTGATTTTAAAATGATCAGTGATGGAGAATCCATCATGACCCTTGGTAAATTGTTCCAATGGCTAATTATTCTCACTTAAAATATCACGCCTTATTTCCAGTCTGAATTTGTCTAGTTTCAACTTCCAGCCATTGGATCCTGTTATACCTTCCTCTTCTAGATAATGCTAGATGTTAGTGCAGAATAGTTATGGCCTCCCTCCAAAAGGTGCTAATTGCAATGGTATTTTTGTGTTATGGTTCATGCCACTAGAAACTTGACTGAGTCAAACAATTCATTTTTCATATATTAGGTTACTGAACAGTTGCCATATAGTATCAGCAATCAGTCACTACCACATGTGACTTACAGCTGAAAGGTTCTGTATTGCATTATCAGCCCCTTTGAACCATCCATACCCAGTCTTCATTTTTAATTTCTAAATTTAAATTAAGAGAATCTGTAGAGTTAAGTGAATATTTACAATGCTTACTTGTTTTAAAGGCCCTTTCAATGAAGCTGCAAGCAAGAACAAACAAATGTTACCTGGGGGTACCAAAATGCTGTCAGCTCTTCAGGCAGGTTACTTTGAGCCTCAGTTTGTGAGGGTTTTCGAAGGTGAAGCCTACTCAAACCCTGTGCAACTAAGGAGGCGATATAGATTGGCAGAGTCAAAGAAAAATATGGGCAAAGCATTCCTTCCAAGCAATGGAGTCAAACTGCCGTAAGTGTTGGGAAAGGCTGCCTTTTTTGTGTGTGTGTGCTGCATTAAAAATAATTTGTCACAACTTTTATAAAAAAGTTAACTGTTAACAACAGTATGGTTTTGTTTTTATGAGAAGATATGTACAACATATGATAAAGAAGCAGTGTTAAAACACAGTACTGCCATAGTCCATACACCTAATAACCAACATAAACTTAAAGAGACATTAAAGATCTCTAGCAGAATATTGTATGAAGCTAAGAGTACTGCATCATGGGAAATGGGACTAACAGAATCCGCTATCCTGAATTTCTCTATTTCCATTGCCAGAGTTCCATTACCTTGGAGTTTTTATAATACCTAATATTAAAGCATGATCAGTCCACAGTGCTGGAGACAAATGGGCACTACCAGGACAAAAGCACTACCCACTGAAAACACCATGGGATGACACCTCTATGACTGAGTTGGTCAGAGGATACAGAGACATAAATAGCCTGCAGTGCGTTTGATGTTTTGATGAAAATATTTATCTCTCTGAACAAAGACCCCATGTAGCTTCACACAATTACAGTTAAAGCAAGAGTTTATGTATCTGTTATTGGGCTAAGCAGTTTTCCTGCTTTTGGGGCTTTTTAATACAAATACAGACAGGCAGGGGGAAAAGTCTGTTATATTGAAAGAAATGTAAGCTGTCCAATCCATTTATTAAAACACAAGGATTGTCTTAAAGGGATATTAAAAACTATGGGCCAGGCTCTGGCAGGTATTTACAATCAGGCATAATGTCCCCACTCTGCTTCTGTGTCCCCAAATGTACACTTATCCTGTATACACTGTAAAGTATATGTGTCCATAATTAAGGCTAAGATTTTGTCACAGATATTTTTAGTAAAAGTCACGGACAGGTCACAGGCAATAAAGAAAAATTCACAGAAGCCCGTGGTCTGTCCGTGACTTTTACTAAAAATATCCCTGACAAAATGGGGAGCTCAGCTGTAGGGTCCCCACACCACCTGCAGATGTTGGGCAGCTGTGGGGGCTGCTTCAAGCTCTGGGGGCCCCTGCTGCCCTCAGTGGCCCAGAGCTCCGGGGTGACTTGCAACTGTGGCCCCACTGCCTGTGGCAGCTGGGAGCTTGGGGGGCGCAAGGGCGCCACCCACAGAGGCAGGGAGCTGTGGGGGGACCCCGTTGCCCAATGCGGCCAGGAGCTGCGGCCCCGCCCCAGCTGATAGGGCTGACTTCCACAACCTCCATGAAAAAATTGTAGCCTTGTCCATAATATATAGGTGACTTTGTGCCTCTCAAAGAGCCTACACCACTCTCTTCTTACTAGGAGTAGGGATAATTTTTGAGGGTGAACTGTTTGCAGGGGATATTCAAAAGTCAAGGAATGCATACGGAATAATATCCAAATTATCATGTCTTTGCACTCTATACCACATTAATAATATGAGGAGAGCATATGGACACAGTTGGATTCTAAATAGCCATGTTTACTAACTATATATAAAAATATAAAGCCTAGCTACATATATACTCTGCTGCTTTGCCAGTGTTCTGGTGGCTTCTGCAGTACTCACTACGCCAGTGGTCTCCAACATTTTTAGGCCCAAGATCGCTTTTTGAATGTAAGGGCAACCCAGGATATACTCCACCCCACTCACTCCATCCCCCCCCCCTCCGTAGTTCGCTCTCCCCCACCCTCACTCACTTTCACCGGGCTGGGGCGGAGGGTTGGGGTTCGGGAGGGGATGTGGGCTCTGGGCTGGGGCCGAGGGGTTCGTAATGTGGGAGGGGTCTCTGGGCTGAGTGTGGGGCAGGGCATTGGGGTGCAGGAGGGGATGAGGGGTGCAAGCTCTGGGAGGGAGTTTGGGTGCAGGAGGGGGCTCCAGACTGGGGCAGAGTGTTGGGTTACAGGAGGGGGTGGGGGTGCTGGCTCTGGGAGGGGGCTCTGGGTTGGGGCGTGGCTCCTGCCAGGCAGCACTTATCTCCGGCAGCTCCCGGTTGGCGGTGCTGCGTGGCTGCTGCTAAGGCAAGCTCCCTGCCTACCCCGGCCCCGTGCCACTCCCGGAAGGGGCCAACACGCCCCTGCGGTCCCTGGGGAGGGGGCAGGCAGAACGTGGCTTTGCACGCTGCCACTCTCTGCAAGCACCGCCCCTGCAGCTCCCATTGGTCACAGCTCCCCATTCCTGGCCAATGGGAGCTGCAGGCAGGAGCAGCATGCGGAGGGAGACCCCTGCCACGCCCACTCCCAGGGCCACGCTGGCCACTTCTGGGAGGAGCGTGGAGCTGAGGCAGGCAGGGAGTCTTAGCGGCAGCCCTATTGTGCTACCGGAGATCGTGATCAACTGGGAGATCCTCTAGGATTGACCAGTCGATCGCAATTGACCGGTTGGTGACCACTGCACTACACAAACCAGTTATTGGCTATGTCCAGTCATCTCTCTGTGGCTTGGGTTGTGAAAAGCTTGGAGAGTAGCCTCTTGTTCATTTTTTTGAGGAGCCAGGATTTGTCATTTTCTGCCATATGCTCTAGAAATACCATGGGTGTATATGCTATTTGTTGATGCATACTTATGCACATAGGCAGCCAGAATTTGGCCATCTAAGTAGGGCTTTAATTTCACTTGTCTGTAGTTGGATTTTCCCGTTTTTTCAAATGGAAGATTGCTAAAAAGTATCCCCCAGATGTCAGAAGGTTTGGAGAGGAAATGGGGCTTCTTCAACCAAGAGTCATCTGGGCTGAGATTCTGTTAATGGCTGTGGCGTCTAGTGGGAACGGTGTACCTTATTTTCTTTTCCTGCACATTTCAGTATGCTTGAAAATGTGTTCATCATACACTTTGTCTGATCATTCATCATAAATATCCAGGAACTGGCCCCTTTCATCTACCATGGACTGCATCACAATGAAGTAGAAGGCCCAGATCCTGGCCTGTGTCCAAGCTGTGCTCTGTTATGTGCGTACAAAGGTGGTTTTAAGCCATCTTTATGTCCCATTTCTCCACCGAGTTCTGAGTCCATCCTCTCTCCCCAATACAAAGTAGATCAGTCTCACACCGTAGCCCCTCCACTAGAGAGGTTGGAAATCAGGTGGTTCTAGGAGCCTGTATAGTTGACCCATAAAGATGGAATTATTCACTGACAGTTGAGCAGCCATAATGGGGATGTAGGAGCTGGTGTGTATATGCCTGTGCTATCTTTGGTGAGCAGAGAATGGGGAGGCGAGTGCTATCCCACTATAGTTAAGGGAGACCCACTCACTCAGACACTTCTATTACCTCTGTGATATTTTCTATAGAAACCACCCCAACCCAATAGGATTTAATTGCCATGCACACCTAGCCCCGAGCTCAAGTCTGCTGAAGTCAATGGAAGGTTGCCTGTGCTACCTTAATTTGGCCCTCTTGTACATAGGCATTGGGGTACAGTGGTTACATAATCTCATTATTTTTCCACATGACCCCTGCCTCATTTAGAGCACAAGATGGATGTTGCTCACTTAACGAACAGCAATTTGGTATTTTGTTTTCTCCTCATTGTTCAACATGTGCCCTAGGCCTTATTTACTGCATACTATTGAAACCCACTATTGAAGACAGAATTATTAATTTACTCATGAGTTTGTCTTGGGTGCTTATCACTATAGTACTCAAGGGCTTCGTCTACATTAATGAAATTAACTTCACAAAACCCATATGAGGTGAGGGGGAGCAGAGGCACAGAGAGTACTTTTTACTCTCTACACAGAGAGAGTAAAAAGTATTTACTAATTTTGGTTGCCCAATTTTAGACACTTAAGGACTCTGAAAAATGAGGTGTTAGCAATATATAACACTTTATATATTCAAGCACAGCTCTCACTGAATTCAGTTGCAGTTGTGAGGGCTCAGCACTTCTCCAAATAAGATGTCAGGGCTTCAGATTGGGAACCCAGAAAATGAGAAACACATAATTAGTGATTGTCTCTGAAAAGTTTTAAAAAAGCAAACCGCAAAACTAAAATTCCATCATGTGGCATCACACTGACCCATGTGGTTCCTCAGCAGGCATGGAACCTTTAGTTCCACCACACACATCTCTGCCACTTGAACTAGAGGGAGATAAGACGAACTTTTTGTCAGTGGGTTTCGTGAATATTGTTGACAGCAGAGGAGTCTTGGGTTTCATTCCGGGTTCTGGAAGATGATTCTCTGCCTATTTCTCCCAATCTTGATCTCTTCCTCTCCATCCCATTGAACCTGTCCTAGTCCCAGTCCTGTCTCTTCCTCATCCCTGCCTCCTTGTCCCAGTCCCATGCTCCTTACCTTTCCAGCCCCAGTCTCCACTCTTGAGGTTTCTCATCCCAGTCCCAGTCTCCCTGCCGAGAGAGTTCTGCTCTTCTCTCAGTTTGCTCTCCAAGTCCCAGTCTTCCTCCAGACTTCCAGTCTCTCCCCCTGCCCACATCTATTCCAATCTGCTTGCCCAGCCAGTCCTAGTTCCACCACTCCCACCCCAACTCCTTGTCCCCAGCAGGGCCATGGACATAGGCACCCAGTTTCTATCTGCTGGAGGGTGCTCCCCCTGGCTCCGCGCAGGCCCTGCCCCCACTCCACTCCTTCCCTCAAGGCCCCACCCCATCCCACCCCGCCTCTTCCCCGTCCAGTTCTGCCCCCTCCCCTGAGCATGCTGCGCCCTCACTACTCTTTCCACCCCCACAGTGCCCAGTCCAGATGCCACAAAACAGCTCATCAGCAGTAGGCGCTGGGAAGGAGGGGGACGCGCTGGGAAGGAGGGGGACGCGCTGATCAGCGGGGCCTGCAGGAGGCGCTGGGGGCAGGGGGACATTGGTAGGGGGGCTCCTCGCCCCCCGCCCACCTCCTCAGGAAGCACAGGACCCTCCAAAGCGCGGGGCCCGGGGCAGTCGCCACGATGTGCCATACCCTAGGGATGGCTCTGGTCCCCAGTTTCCTTGCCCAGTCAGTCCCAGTCCCCACCATGCCCACCTCCTCATCTGACTTGATCTCTCCTTTTCTCCCTCCCACTACCTCCCTGTCCCAGTCTCCTTCTCTGCGGTCCTGATCCAATCTCAGATTCCGCCCATGTTCCCTCCCTGGCTGCTTGTCTCATCCCCTCTACCCAGCCAGTCCCAGTTCCTCCCTCCCTCCCCACAATTCCTCATCTCATCTCAGTGTTCTCCACTCCCCAGCCAACGGGCTTCTAGTTTTCTTCCTCTGTTCCCTTACTAGCTTCCAGTCACAGCCTCTACTTCCCCACTAGCTCCCAGTCTCCTTGCCCAAGCATTTCCTGTGCCCCCAGTCCCAGTGTCCTTGCACAACGAGTCCCAGTCTCTCCCTCCAACTCCCTGTCACTGTTTCTCCCCCTTCACCTCCAGTCTCACCAGTCTTCTTGCTCTAATCTAGTCCTTCCCATCCCTCCTGGCCTGGATTTTCTCCTCCATGCATTAGAATCAGATAGGTTCCCCCACCATGCTGTCTGGGTGCCAGCAGCGGGGTGATCCAGAGCTGAGGAGAGACTGCCTACTGCTCTCAGTTGCAGTGCCCAACCCCACCCCAGCCTCAAGCAACTAGGAGCAGCTGTTACAAGGAAAGTCTTTCTGAATTCCTGTAGTTCTGGGCTGGAGGATGCTCAATTGCTCTGTGGGGATGGTGCATGTGCAGTCTGGTCAGCACTAGGAGATGTGAGAGGCTGAGTAGGCCCAGGGAGGATGGAATCTTTGGAGATTTTAGCTGTTTATCTTTAGCTAGTCTCTACCGAGCATTTGCAAACTGTAGTTTTTTTAAAGATTTATAATTTGACCAAATTCAACTCTATTTTTATAGGGATAACCAAATGTCCATTCCTGACACAAAAGCCACCCTTTGCCGAATTTCAAGTCCCTGCTCCAAAGCAGTGGTTCTCAACCTTTCAGGAAGCTGATTTGTCTTACATACCCAAGTTTCACCTCCCTTATAAACTACTTACAATATCAGACATAAAAATACAGAAGTGTCACAGCACATTATTACTGAAAAATTGCTTACTTTCTTATTTTTACCATATAATTATAAAATAAATCACAACTCCCATTTTGAGAATCCCTGATATAGTATATAAAGCAGCATAAACAAGTAATTATCTGTATGAAATTTTAGTTTGTACTGACTTCTTTTCATGTAGCCGGTTGTAAAACTAGGCAAATATCTAGATGAGTTGATGTACCCCCTGGATGACCTCTGTGTACTCCCAGGGGTACGCGTATCCCTGGTTGAGAACCACTGCTCTAAAGCATTGGGGCACCAGAGCATTTCAAAGAAAAGGTAGCCAGACTTTTTCACTGTGGGCAAAACAATTTTTGTCCTCCCTAAATTTAAAATTAATTTGTTTTAAAGTATTTTTAAAGAAATTGTAGTTAGGAAAATGGGCTATTTATCAAAACAATTTATCTTTCTCTAGCCTCATTCTCCAAAATGACACAGCCATTTTGGCTGAAATGGTATAGAAAAAGATCAGCTTCAAAGAGACACTTAACATGGAAAATGTCATTCTGAATGTTTAAAGTTTGGCAAAGTTATCAACAACTGAAAATGGATCTTATAATTGTAGTTAGGAAAATGAGCTATTTATCCCTGACTGGGAAAACCAAGAAATCTGCTGCTTGCCAGGAGCTAGGATTCATGGTGTGACGGAGAGACTGCTAAGACTCATCAAGCCCTCAGATCGCTACCCCTTCCTGCTTCTCCACGTGGGCTCCAATGATTCTGCCAAGAATGACCTTGAGCGGATCACTGCACACTACGTGGCTCTGGGAAGAAGGATAAAGGAATTTGAGGCGCAAATGGTGTTCTCGTCCATCCTCCCTGTGGAAGGAAAAGGCTCGGGTGGAGACCGTCGAATCGTGGAAGTCAACGAATGGCTACGCAGGTGGTGTCGGAGAGAAGGCTTTGAATTCTTTGACCATGGGATGGTGTTCCAAGAAGAAGGATTGCGAGGCAGAGGCGGGCTCCACTTAACGAAGAGAGGGAAGAGCATCTTCGCAAGCAGGCTGGCTTCCCTAGTGAGGAGGGCTTTAAACTAGGTTCACTGGGGGAAGGAGACCAAAGTCCTGAGGTAAGTAGGGCAGTGGGATACCAGGAGGAAGTACGAGAAGGAGAGCATAAGAGGGGAGGACTCCTGCCTCATACTGAGAAAGCAGGACAATCAGCGAGTTATCTTAAGTGCCTATACACAAATGCAAGAAGCCTGGGAAACAAGGAGGGAGAACTGGAAGTCCTGGCACAGTCAAGGAATTATGATGTGGTTGGAATAACAGACTTAGTGGGATAACTCACATGACTGTCCTGGATGGATATAAACTGTTCAGGAAGGACAGGGAGGGCAGAAAAGATGGGGTAGTTGCATTGTCTGTAAGAGAGCAGTATGACTGCTCAGAGCTCCAGTATGAAACTGCAGAAAAACCTGAGAGTCTCTGGATTAAGTTTAGAAGTGTGAGCAACAAGGATGATGTCATGGTGGGAGTCTGCTATAGACCACCAGACCAGGGGGATGAGTTGGATGAGGCTTTCTTCGGGCAACTAACAGAAGTTATTAGATCACAGGCCCTGGTTCTCATGGGGGACTTCAGTCACCCCGATATCTGCTGGGAGAGCAATACAGCAGTGCACAGGCATTCCAGAAAGTTTTTGGAAAGTGCAGGGGACAATTTCCTGGTGCAAGTGTTTGAGGAACCAACTAGGGGCAGAGCTCTTCTTGACCTGCTGCTCACAATTAGTAGGGGAAATGGCCAGGGAAGAGTATAAAAATATTGCTCAGGTATGTAGGAGTGAAATCAGGAAGGCCAAATCACACTTGGAGTTGCAGCTAGCAAGAGATGTTAAGAATAACAAGAAGGGTTTCTTCAGGTATGTTAGCAAAAAGAAGAAAGTCAAGGAAAGTGTGGGTCCCTTACTGAATGAGGGAGGCAACCGAGTGACAGAGGATGTGGAAAAAGCTAATGTACTCAATGCTTTTTTTTGCTTCTGTCTTCACGAACAAAGTCAGCTCCCAGACTACTGCACTGGGCAGCACAGCATGGGGAGGAGGTGACCAGCCCTCTGTGGAGAAAGAAGGGTTCAGGACTATTTAGAAAAGCTGGACGAGCACAAGTCCATGGGGCCAGATGCACTGCACCCGGGGGTGCTAAAGGAGTTGGCAGCTGTGATTGCAGAGCCATTGGCCATTATCTTTGAAAACTCACGGCAATTGGGGGAGGTCTGGGATGACTGGAAAAAGGTTAATGTAGTGCCCATCTTTAAAAAAGGGAAGAAGCAGGATCTGGGGAACTACAGGCCAGTCAGCCTCATCTCAGTCCCTGGAAAAATCACAGAGCAGGTCCTCAAGGAATCAATTTTGAAGCACTTCCAGAGAGGAAAGTGATCAGGAACAGTCAGCATAGATTCACCAACGGCAAGTCATGCCTGACAAACCTAATTTCCTTCTATGATGAGATAACTGGCTCTATGGATGAGGGGAAAGCAGTGGACGTGTTATTCCTTGACTTTAGCAAAGCTTTTGATACGGTCTCCCACAGTATTCTTGCCAGCAAGTTAAAGAAGTATGGGCTGGATGAATGGACTATAAGGTGGACAGATAGCTGGCTAGATCATCGGGCTCAACAGGTAGTGATCAATGCCTCCATGTCTAGTTGGCAGCCGGTATCAAGCGGAGTGCCCCAAGGGTCGGTCCTGGGGCCGGTTTTGTTCAATATCTTCATTAATGATCTGGAGGATGGCGTGGATTGCACCCTCAGCAAGTTTGCAGATGGCACTAAACCGGGAGGAGTGGTAGATACGCTGGAGGGTAGGGATAGGATACAGAGGGACCTAGACAAATTAGAGGACTGGGCTAAAAGAAATCTGATGAGGTTCAACAAGGACAAGTGCAGAATCCTGCACTTAGGACGGAAGAATCCCATGCACTGCTACAGACTAGGGACCGAGTGGCTCGGCAGCAGTTCTGCAGAAAAGGACCTAGAGGTTACAGTGGATGAGAAGCTGGATATGAGTCAACAGTGTGCCGTTGTTGCCAAGAAGGCTAACAGCATTTTGGGCTATATAAGTAGGAGCATTGCCAACAGATTGAGGGACGTGATCATTCCCCTCTATTCGGCATTGGTGAGGCCTCATCTGGAGTACTATGTCTAGTTTTGGGCCCCACACTACAAGAAGGATATGGAAAAATTGGAAAGAGTCCAGTGGAGGGCAACAGAAATGATTAGGGGGCTGGAGCACATGAGTTATGAGGAGAGGCTGTGGGAATTGGGATAATTTAGTCTGCAGAAGAGAAGACTGAGGGGGGATTTGATAGCTGGTTTCAACTAGCTGAAAGGGGGTTCCAAAGAGGATGGATCTAGACTGTTCTCAGTGGTAGCAGATGACAAAACAAGGAGTAATGGTCTCAAGTTGCAGTGGGGGAGGTTTAGGTTGGATATTAGGAAAAACTTTTTCACTAGGAGGGTGGTGAAGCACTGGAATGGGTTACCTAGGGACGTGATGGAATCTTCTTCCTTAGAGGTTTTTAAGGCCTGGCTTGACAAAGCCCTGGCTGGGATGATTTAGTTGGGGATTGGTTCTACTTTGAGCAGGGGGTTGGACTAGATGACCTCCTGAATTCCCTTCCAACCCTGATATTCTATGATTCTATTATCACTTTTTTGAAGTTCTTCCAACTTTTGTTTTCTGTAATAGCAAAATCCCAAATTTGTTTGCCGTTGCCTTTGATGATTAGCAATGCCTTTCACTAGTTGGGGGGCACTGATGGAAGTTTTATATATTAATATTTGTTTTCATATGTTTACATGGCTGATGTCGGCTGTTATAAAATATTTGTAAGAGCCTGCATGCTCTTTAATAAAATGCATATTTGGGACATGTATAGTTGAAGCTAATTCCTTACAGGGGTCCTAAGCCCCATATCAGGAAATTGCTCTGAAGACCCTGGCTACCTGGGCCTGAGAGTACCTCTTCATTCTTAAAAAGTGTTGGGAAAACATACAGTAGGAAATTCAATACAAAAAATGTTGGTAAAATATAGTTAAGGTTGTAAATATCTAAAAATACCCTTAATATAAGGTTGACATAAAAACAACAACAGTGAAAAGCAGGAACATGTTAAAAGAAAATGTAAAGCAAACAAACCAAAAGCCAAACATTGACGAGTGTGGACATGCACAACTAAGGTGCCCCAAAACTTTAACTCTGTCCCCATCTACTCCCATTGTGTGCCTCTACCACACTGTGCATAGGATCATTGTTGTACATGCGGAATGAACAGAACCTCAACTTTTGTATGTTTACTCCAAAAATGTTAGTTGCTTGTTTTTCAGTTAATATCATTCAGAATTTTGAAGCTATAGAGCACTGAATGGGTACGAATTATTAATTTATTGTTACTAACAATAATTATTGTATTATGTGTTTATTTTATATTTCAGATGCGGAGTGGGTACTTATTATGGAACTATAGGTGGTCCATATCCATTCTTCAGTGCACAACTAAGAGGGAAAACAGCATATGCTCCTCCTGGAAAGAACCTTTACACAAATCCTGGAAAGAAAGGAATTGGATATGGGTAAAATATTCAGTATAATTTCCTGAATAGCATTTCATTAAATGCTGAACTTTGAAGTCACCATTACTAATTTTCTTTACACAGATATCCAAATCTTACCATAGGTAAACAATATCCACACTCAAGTGAGGTGTATGAAATCGGAAAAATGAATGCAAAGGTAAAACTATTCAGTAACTTTATTTAATCACTATTTGCAAACAGTTTACCTTTCCTGTGGTTTTTCTTTTAGCCTAAAGCAACCAGTATTTATTTATTTGCCAAGTGGACTGCAGATAAATTGCCTTTTTTGTTAAATATATCATTCCTTTCCCTCTTAGTCACCCCAGCACAGAGTCCTATTGCTTGGGCTGTGTAGTGGGCTAAGGATTTGACCCAAAGTATTGAATTCAGAGAGAGAAAGAGAGACCCAAATTAATTTTTTATTTATTTATTTATTTATTTATTTATTAAATAAAATACAGTAAATACAGAAAAATACAGTAAAAGCTGTTTTATCCAGCATATTGGGGGAATGGGGGTGCCCAGTAAGTGAAAAATGCCAGTTAACTAAGAGGGAGGCAGTTTGGGTGCGGCAGGGAGCTCAGGGCAGCAGGTTGGGGCACGGGAGGGGTTTCAGGGTGCCGGATCCAGGGGGTGCTCACCTCAGGCAGCTCCCTGTCCTGGCCACTCTGAGGCAAAGGTGCAGCAGGCGCCTGCAGGCACTGCCCCCGCAGCTCCCATTGGCTGTGGTTCCCAGCCAATGGGAGCTGCGGAGCTAGTGCTCTGGGCAGGATGGTGGCAGCATGCAGAGCTGCCTGCCGTGCCTCCGCCTAGGAGCAGCCAGGACAGGTCGCTGCTTGTGAGGAGCTACCCGAGGTGAGCAGCCCCCAGATCTGGCACCTTGCACCCCCATCCCCCTCCTGCACCCAAACTCCCTCCCAGAGCCCACGCTCCATACCCCCTCCCGTGCCCCAACCCACTGCCGGCCCCGCACCAACCAAACTATAAACCGGAATTTCAGTGAAGATCAGAAATGCCAGTTTATAGAGCTTTCCAGTTGGTGAAGTGCCAGATAAAACAGCTTTTACTTTACTTATATTATAAGTTTCAGCATCAAGAATGGGGTTTTGTTTGCTACTAATTCACATTTGGGTTAGAAAGGTTAATTTTTTATTAGTTTGAATGACCCAAATTGCAAATTTTTTTGGTAGTTTGGGCCCAAGTTGCAAAGTTCAGATCCAGAACTGAACCCTGTGAAGTCTGAGGGTGTTTAGATTTAGGGTTTGTTTGGGGCTCATCTCTGATTAGAAACATGTAACATAATACAAGTCCGACCACAAATAGGGGAGGAGCTCTCCAGAATGACTAAGGGCTTGTCTACACTACCGCTTAAGTCGATGTAACTTACATCATTCAGGGCATGAAAAAACCACCCCCCTCAGTGACATAAGTTACATCGACTTAAAGCGGTGTCTATACTGGGCTATGTTGATGGGAGACACTCTCCTGCCGACATAGCTTCCACCTCTCATTGAGGTGGAGTAACTACATCGATGAGGGAGTGCTCTCCTGTTGATGAAGCACATCTTCACTAGATGCAGCTGTGCTGATACAGCACAGTAGTGAAGACAAGACCTGAGTTTCACACTGTCACCACACTGTGGTGGCCTCCACACAAGTTCTCTGTTCAGCTCTTCAAATAGAACACAAAAGAGAAATATCAGGGACTGAACGGAGTTAGAGAATGAAGTATCCTCTTGGTCTTAGAGGTGGTTGGTCTCTACAAGTCAACCCATAGCCGGTCATTGTGGTGAAGCTGGAGGATAAATAAAGGACTTAATTCTCCTGGGTTGTCAATCTGGCACATCTTGCAAGCTCTAAATTTAAATTAAAAAAAGGTGTACCACCAATTGTATAACTCCCCAAAGCCTGTCTTCTCCTTATGCAGTAGAAGCACATTGTTTTGGTTGCCACAGGTACCTCTGTCCTCTGAAGGAGGGCAACATTTGTTTCTTATTCATTAAGCAGTGAAAATTTGCTCCCCATCATTAGCATGAATTAGCAAGGTTGTACTGTATTTGTAATGTTAAAGTCCATACATGTACCATGTGTCCTTTAATTAATTTGAGATCTTAAAGAGTTTTTTAATTTACTTATTTTAAGAAGTCATTAAATTCTTCTTTTAGTGTGTCATAGTTTCCTAGCATTTGTTGTTCTCAATGGATTGTTTCGTTATGCATTATGTTGTGCCTAAGGTATATGTAGAAGCCAGGATTAACATTGGCAGAGGAAATAACATTAAATACATTGCTAAAAGTAAGTTTTTTTTCAAGATTGAATTTAAATCTCTTTTTATTTTTTTCTATTCAGAATAATCTGAGGTAAAAATGCCCAAGGTAATACCTTTAAAACTACTTATTTTACAGAAGGTGCATGAAGACCATTTGCGTTTGGTTAAAGGAGGGCCTTTCAAGTTAAATCTCTATCCTCGGGAATATTTTGACATAAATCCATATTTTGATGATAAACCTTTGGCACCAGCTAAGAAACCAACCCCAGAAAAGCCAGTTGCACACCCCTTTAAACCAAGTTCTCCTGCTAAAAAGGTGAGTCTGTTCTCTTTAAGTACTGTAGCAAAAAGTGAAAATCAAAATATTTGGTGGTGTTCTTGTAGAAAGTTTAAATCATATTGTATAGAAGACAAAAATCGTAGAAGAGTAGGATTGGAAGAGACCTGAGTAGGTCATCTAGTCTATTCCCCTTCACTCAAGACAGGACTACGTAATAACTAGACCAGAGGGTCTCAAACTGTGGTCCGCAGACCACCTGTGGACTGCGAACTCCATTCAGGTGGTCCGCGATAGTTCCCTCTAAGGTGCGCGCCTGGGAAGAAGAACTTAAGTGCCTGCTATAGGAGTCCTGGACAGAAACCCAGGGTAGAGGCTGGGATTGAGTTCCCCTACAGACAGCCAATGAAAATCCTGGTGAAGCCCCTGGACAAGGCTTGTAAGGCCCAGTGGGTTTAGAGTTGTACTGTTATTGGACTGAACTCTGACTTACCCCCGAAACTGGGAGGCTAAAAAGTGACCTGGCTGGAGGTATAAGTCACCAGACTAAGGAGGGCACTAGCAGATCTGAATGGTGGGGTCAGCAAGGTTAGAGAGAGGAAAACCCTGACAGTGCTGCACCAAGCCACAAGGTGGTTCACTGGCTGGTGAGTCACTTTGTCATATAAACCATGTTCTAAATAACTTGAAAAAGGCTTATCTTTAAAATCAGCACAGAGCAATTGTTAAAATTTAGTTAATCAAATTTATATGTAAAGTTGCCCGTTTTCGACCAGAGCAGCTAGTCAGAGTTCGAGGCCCTGGGGATGTTCCAGTTAGAAGTATAAATTGATGGAGTCTGGTATTTTCCTTGATACACTCTTGTTTATTTACAAGGAATGAACAAAATCCTGTGTCTCTGAACGCAGAAAGAATCAAGAACAAAAGGAACAGTTTCTTAGCTTACAGCCCCCAAGCCAACCCCAGACCCAAAGCTCACTCTCTAGCTTGTTCTAGAGTCATGCTGTGCTTACAGGCTCCTGCTTGGCTTTCTTGCCTTTCCCTCTCTCTATGTTCTTGTCTGTCCTTAATTTCTATGTGCTCACTCTTCACACACACCCTCTACTCAAACAATACTCAGCCAAAAGCTCCTGGGCAGGTTCAAACATGCCTTTTGTCTTGGGTGGGGGTTTATGCTTACAGTTATGTTAATTGAAGGGTGAGTTCACACCTATCAATCTGAATGAGGTTTTAACTCACTGTTAACAAGGTTTCACCCAGTTCATAACAATAGGAATAAAATAAGATAACTCCTCCACCTAGCACTCGTCTGAAGGACTCAGAACTGTGCAGCGCCCCCAAATCTGAGAGCACCAGGATGCAGGTGGTACCACCCCTTCCTCACCCTTCTCACTGCTGTTCTAGTGGGAGGGCTGGTAGAGACTAGCCAGTGGTGCATCTACAACCATATTGTCTAGTGCTCTGGGCATGGTTAGGCAACATGCTGATAATAATGCTTGAATCCTGCCATATGGTATCACTATTGGTACCACCATTGGAGCTGTACTGATGGGAACCAGTGGTGATCTTTATCGGTTCTGTTTTTGCCTCAATAAAACCCTAAAAAAATTTGAATTTTTTTTTACAATCCCCTTTATATTTTTAAAATTCTTTCCTCATAATCCAGGATATATAGAAAAGAATTTGTCCAATCAAGTATTCACCAATATAATTATTTAAATTTGCTTAACAGTTTCCTGTTGACTTTAAACACATGTGGTATGTGGTTTTCTGATATGTACATAATATGATGTGATTTGCCATGCTGTGTTCTGGGTTACCTTTGTATGGAAAAATACAGTTAAAGCAATTATACTGTAAATTAGCACTTCGAAACTTTCCTTTTCTTTTCCAGGCAGGAGGCATGAAAGCAGGAACATTCGATCCTTATCCTTCGCATTCTGCTGAGCCCTATGTGGTTAAATATTCTAAGCCCATCACAACTAATAAAGAAGGACGGATTTTTCATCCTCCCCCTGGATCAAAAAGCAGGCCTTCTACAAGTATAATGGCTTTAAATGTCACAAGGTAAGCACTTCACATTTACTTTGATATTTCATATTTGTAGTTTATAAAATAGTAAGAATTTTTTAAATAAATTAAAAAGTAAATAAAAGTCAGTAGTGTTTCTTTCCCCGGTGAACAATTAGTTAATGACAAAAGGATAAGACACATATAGACGAAATAATTTTCAGAATTTGTTCCTCCTCTTTTGTATATTCTGATTAATTTAAAATGAAATTATGTACCTGTTGACCTTAAGAAGCTGTATGATATGATATCATTGGCCTGCTCTGTTCTGATTCTGACATCCTCTGCCCTTGCTACAATGTACAGAGAACCAGGAACATATCTTTATTAAAAATAAAACAGACTTTTTTGTTTCTATTGTATATGTGAAATAAAATTGGCTCCCTCTGGTGGCCAACATAAAACCTGTAATAATGGCTAATCAAAGCCAGTACAGCCTGGAGCATGGTATTTAAATTGGGACTCTGATAGTTGCTAATTTCTGAGTGCTTCACTTTGCAACATTAACATTCTTTTAGTATAGGTTTATATACAGTCCATTTCTTAAAGTTCTTGTGTTATGTTGTTTATATTTAGAATATATTTGGTCTCAGTCCTCATTTGTCAAAACTCAAGAATTCACAGTAAATAAACAACTAGATTGTTTTCTTTAGATTCTCGTAGCAAAACATTTTCAAGAGCAGACACCTAATATTTGCATACAGATCAATTAACTACACATGCAACTATGATTTTTGCACGCACACCTGTGTAGTGCGAAACATTGTAGGGGAACTCCAGATTAGCTGCACACTCTTGAAAATTTGACACATAGGAATGTGTTTCACATTTGTGATTTAGATTTTTTTTAATCTTCAAGTTGAAAGTATATAATATTCTTCCCCATCATGTCCGCCACCAAATGCTCTTCTAATTGCCCTCCTTTTCCCACGATGCCCAGATGCTGGAGGTGAGCAGCCCTGTTGTGTTGCAGAGCCAGTTTTAAGTTTTTATTTATACCAATAAGGCTAAACCAGAATGTTTGATGCTCCACATATACCTTTATTAATTATTGAAACTAAGGCCTATCTACACACAAATGTTGTACTGTTTTAAAGTGGTACACATCCTTTTCCCAGTGTGGATTCAGTTATACTAGATAAAGGTGCCCTATACCAGTATATCTTAATCCCCCTTCCATAAGGTAAGATGTTATAAGGCACCTTTGTACTAGTATAACTGTGTCCACACTAGAGGTTCTACCAATATAACTATTTCAGTAAAAAGTTACACCCCTATTTGAAATAGTTATTCTGGAACAAAAAACGTGTTTAGACTAGGCCTTAAACTTTAAAAATGGGTAACTGGTAGTAAAGTGCCATTGACTGCTGCCAGATGCAGTCAGGATGGGCTTGTTGAAAATAATAGACAGAACTATTAAATCTAACATAAGCACTAGGGAGAGAAATGGAATATAGTATTTCAAACTATCTCCCATGTATTCCATCCTAAAGAAATCTAAAGAACGCAGTTTAATTTATTTTCTCATACTATTACTTCTCTTGAGTTTTGGGAGATAACGGTGATACCAAACTTATTCTATGAAAATTATAGCTCATAAACATTAAGAAATGCAATGAGCAATGTTTTGTCACAATATTCGCTTTCACATTGCTTTACAAGTCTTTGTTTTTTCCCTGAAAAGCTAATGCTCTGATATTTAGACCATGATCCTACAACTGAATTTGCTAGCATGGATTCCTGCATTCGTGCAGAGCCCTGTTGAAATCAGTGGGACTTTCCATAGGTGCAGGGATCCATGCTTATGGATCCTGCTGCAGGACTGGAGGCACAGTTTGTTTTGTTTTAGCAAAAGTTGTCTTTAGATCTAATATACTTGTGATTGGCACATCTAATGGAAGCTTTGTTTCACTTAAATTTCAGATCGCTAAATGTAATGAACTACAAGACTGCACACTTGATATATTAGCTTTGAATAGTGGGATAAAGAATACACTTCTTGGACTTTGTAAACTGTAACAATTCAATAATTAAAGGGCATTTGAAGTAAATAAAACTTTTGTGGAAGATAGAATTCAGTCAAATAAGGCAAACCCAGATTTTAATTGTATCCTATTTGAGACTATAGTTTATAAATACATAAATTATGTACAAATTATATTTGTTTAAAGTGTGAAATTAAACTATATTGATACAAATTTTATAGTTTACTTGTATTGTTGGAGAGATTTATATGTCGAACATACACACCAAAAAGTATTTTAGATTTTAAGTTTTTATATAAATGTTATGATGGTGGCATCAATAAACAGCAATTACCTCTTCTGAGATGATCAGTATTTATTAACCAGAGATAATATATTGTGCAAAGTAAAGGTATGGTTTCCCTTTAGAAACAATAAAGATTGATGTTCATCTTAACCAAGCCAAAACGCATTACTGTATTTGGATTGTCGTCTTCAAAAGAATACGCCTTCTGTTAAGATGGCCTTCTCAAAATAGACACCATCTCCCATTGTTTACAAAACGGACTGAGGCCATAACCTGTCAAAGCAAACATGGCCACCACTTCCATTCAGCTGCACTTCACAGTGCTCCTCTCTCTGCCTCTTGACAGCATAAACTGCTGTAATCTTTCTTAAGGGCAGTTTGGCTTCACTTCCGTGAAGGGGAAAAAACTGAAAAAATCTATTGTGTCTTAAAAAATCAGTTTCTTATAACCTGAGACCACAAACACGAACTTTAACCCCCTCTTCACATAGCTCAGCGGTTTGAGCATTGGCCTGCTAAACCCAGGGCTGTGAGTTCAATCCTTGAGGGGGCCATTTAGGGATCTGGGCCAAAAATTGGGGATTGGTCCTGCTTTGAGCCAGGGGTTGGACTAGATGACCTCCTGAGGTCCCTTCTAACCCTGATATTCTATGATTCTATGAATTGGTATAAGGTCCAATGCAGTGTAGCTCGAGCCATGTCAGTCCCAGGCTATAAGAGAGGCAAAGCGAGTGATGTAATATTTTTTATTGGACCAACTTCTGCTGGTGAGAGAGACACGCTTTCGAACACACAGAAAGCTTGTCTCTCTCACCAACAGAAGTTGGTCTAATAAAATATTATTTCCTCACCCACCTTGTCTCTATAAGCTCTCAGGTATTCAGGACAGTTTGTTAGTGTATCAAAGCTAAATTATTACAAAAATCCACAAAGTATCCAACTTGAACATTTAGACATACAAAATTGTTACACAAAGATAATGTTTTTATGTTAACATGTATTAGGAGACTCATTTTAATACCAAAAGGATTCTTGGGCTATCCTACCACTTTGTTATTCACTGAGTAATAGCCAAAAAAAAAAAAAAAAAAAGTAAATAAAATTGAGACTGAACATGATGTTTTTCAACATTTATTTGTATGAAAATGAAAAGTAAAGTATTGGCCAGGTCTTTCAGTCCTTACTTAGGCAAAATAACCATTGAGATCAATAGAGGCTTTGCCTGAGTAAAGTTACTGTGGGACAGGACCTACTAGTATTTATATATTTTAATTTATATGGCAGTTTTGGTGTTTTCCAAGTCCACGGACATCAAGCATGGTTCATTTCTTTTTTAATTTAAAAGTTTTTATATTATTGAACAGGTATTAGTAATAGTGCTGTCCTTTGACGTTTTGGTGTCATCTTCATAGGAAATATCAGAAAGATATATGGCCAATCATTTGGATGCATTCATCATTGCTGAACTCTCTAGATCAGTGCTTCTCAAGCTATCTGATGTGGGGGACTGGCAATTTTTTTTTCCAATGTGCACGCAGACCGGCAGCCGATGCGTGCCGGTCCGCGGACCACCACTTTGAGTAGCACTGCTCCAGATTCAAAATCACTAGGTAGCAGAGCAAACTGTACTGTATGTCTTCTTGACTGCAGTTCTAAAACTTGACTCCTTGATTACAGATGTAGTGCAGCTGACTGAAATAGCACTATAGTGTTTCTTTACATCCATGGGCGTCTTATCTTTTTGTAACTCTTCCTCTTCTAGCTTCTTTCGTATTCCAGCAATTTTTCCATTCTCTAACAAATTGGAAACACTGGAGATTTAATTAAAACTTTTAAAGTTTAATTTTAAAAAAATCGATTGAACTTTGTTAGTAGAGATTTTCACAGCTGTCAGGAATGTGGGCCAAGCTCACGTGCCTCTCATATGAGCTACTGCCTTTCCCCTTATACTGTAAGTTGATTGGGGCAGGAAATGTGTGTTCCTATGTGTCTGTGTTGTGCCTAGCACAATGGGGTTATTCCTGATTGCCTACCATAATGGGGCCCACTTCTGGTTAGAGCCTCTGGATGCTACTGTTTATTATACAAATTAAAAGTCTGTAGCTTGTCTTTTACTAGCTTCATGGTACTTTCTCTGGTAGAATGCAAGATTTCCTCAGAGGCTGCCTTTAAATTGTGCTCCATTAACTATCTAGTATGGAGAAGACATAAGATGTCACAGTAATACAAATACATAGTAATAATAATGTCATTTTCTCTGCTCCCTCCCACTAAAGACAGAGCTAGTCACCTATCCACCCCACAACATGGCCCAGATTCTGATCTCGATACCACAACTATAAATCTGGACCAACTCCTTTTAAGTCAATGGAGTTACTCCATATTTTCACCAGAATTAAATGTAATCCGCATCTTGTCTTTTTACTTCAGTGACCCAAGGACTGAAAATCCTAAAGTCACTGTTGAGTTTGGATCTTCAGTGTGGTGGCATAATACCACTGTCTATCACTAGCAAAATTATTCTTTTAAAACATGCTGTTCTAGAAATATTAACATCAGAACAGGAAGACTTTGGGCTTGTCCACACACTGGAATAAAGTATTCTACTGCACACTAACATGTTGTGCATTAATTGGCTGTCTAAACCATGCTGGTGTACACTAGAGAACCTTTAGTTTCAAATAGAACTACATTAAAGTGCACCAGCAGGGTCTACATGGACCAGTTAATGCACAACATGGTAGTGCGCTTTAGAAATCACAACCCTATGGAGTGAATTACCCTACCATATAAACAAGACAAGCATTTTAATTCACTTCTTAGTCATTCATTAATTAACTGTAATTGTATATAAATAAAAGGAATGCTAAAATATATTCATAGTATAATATTATATATCAGGTATATAAATGCTCCTTTCTCACATTTAGCTCCAAATATTGGGGTGTAATGGTGGCAACAAGTACTTATCTCTAATGGAATTCTGTAAATAGGGATTTTTCTGAATAGGTGATTTCTTCTGTACACCATTAAATTTGCACAACATTCAAAGTTTTGAATCCTGGGGAAGTCAGGGTAAATGGCACATGGGTTAGTATACTAGCCTTTCACCTCTGGAGGCCTAAGTTCAGAGTCTGATTTAGGTTACCATTATTAGTAGTATCTATATTACAGTTGTGCCCAGCAGTGCCAGTCAGGACAGGGATTCGTTGTGCTGTGCAAACAAATAATAAAATAGTCCCTACTCTGAAAAGCTTACAACGTGAGTGAATGTCACATTCGTCCTTTAGTCCTCGGTTGTCTATCACACCGTTTGAAATGAGTAGCAATCTCTGGACATGTGGTCCAGACTAGAGTAGCAGCTGTGTTGCTGGTCAGGGTTAAGCTGTGGTAATTGAATTGTATTATGATGTTTGTACAGCATGTGCCTACACTAGATTTCACATTTTCATGGGAAGTAAATCTACTCACACACACACAAAAAGAGTCCCTATATCCCTTGATACATCTAATAGACATTAGCAAAAAGAAAAGGAGTACTTGTGGCACCTTAGAGACTAACCAATTTATTTGAGCATACGCTTTCGTGAGCTACAGCTCACTTCATCGGATGTCCTCTCTCTCATTTCTGTGCTCTGTGGTAGATGGAAACAAATGAGTTCCTCACTACATGAGGAAAAAGTATGGTGAATATGAGTCTCTGGAGGGAATCGATGGGACAGAAATACCACACATATTTGGGGTCGGGAAGAAATTTTCCTCCAGGGCAGATTGGAAGAGGCCCTGGGGGGTTTTCGCCTTCCTCTGTGGCATGGAGCATGGGTCACTTGCTGGAGGATTCTCTGCACCTTGAAGTCTTTAAACCATGATTTGAGGACTTCAGTAGCTTAGACATAGGTGAGAGGTTTATTGCAGGAGTGGGTGGGTGAGATTCTGTGGCCTGCATTGTGCAGGAGGTCAGACTAGATGTTCATAATGGTCCCTTCTGAACTTAATATCTATGAGTCTATGAGATTCTAGTTACCTTGCTTTATTTTTCATTCAGGGATTTATTTCACAGAACCCTATTTATTTGTGACTAAAAATAATCCCTCAAAAAATAAGGTGTAGTGGGCTAAGAATGTAAACTACAGTCTTCCCATCCAGGCTGCAGAGTGACTCCTACACAGAGACTACTTCAGCCCCATAGCTGAAATAGCTAATGTGTGGTATTTCTGTTACGCTCTTCCCTCTCTCAGCTCCATGGGCTATGGTAACGGGAATATCCATACAGTAATGGAATCCCACAGGCCCCCTCCCTTCTCCCTACATATCTATGGCCCTCTCTTGGCATATGTCTGCAGCAGGAAAATGAAATTTGCTAGCAAATGTGTCAAGACATACTTTAACTAAAACATTTTAAAAAACATTAGAATCTGGTGTAAACAAAGCCATTGCTATTTAAAAATGATAGTTGGTCATTGTTAACCATAAAGCAAGACTGGATATCTTTCTAAACAATGGGTTTCAGAGTAGCAGCCGTGTTAGTCTGTATTCGCAAAAAGAAAAGGAGTACTTGTGGCACCTTAGAGACTAACCAATTTATTTGAGCATAAGCTTTCGTGAGCTACAGCTCACTTCATCGGATGCATCGGAGCTGTAGCTCACGAAAGTTTATGCTCAGATAAATTGGTTAGTCTCTAAGGTGCCACAAGTACTCCTTTTCTTTTTTCGAAACAATATGTTCAGATGGGTATATAATTTAAATTCAGATCCTTGGGCTTGATGCAGGAATAACTGGGTGAAATGCTCAGGGCTGTGTCAGACTGAAAGATTACAAAATCAAGGGGGGCAGATCCTCAACTGGGGTAAATTCTGATAGCTCCATTGACTTCAGTGGATCTGTGACAATTTACGTCTGCTGAGGATCTGCTCATATGAATCTATAAAATACAGCCAAGGGTCAAGTGTTCAAAAAAGCATACAGGAGATTTCATATTGTGAAACTTCAAACAAAAAGGAACTGAAAACTGAAATAACTGAACAGCAGAATTTTTAATTGGTTTAAAAGAAAGAATGTTTATTACAATTTCTCTGAAGCAAGAGACTGTTGCAGTTTAACTGGAATTGCCTGGAAAAGAAAGACAGTTTTCTCTTTAAAATAGTGGGAGTAATTCCTTTGAAGAGATACTTCAGGACAATTAAAAAAACCCAAGTACAACGTATCACTCTCAAGGTTCAATCCAGAGCTCATTAAAGTAAATGGAAAAACTCCTATACCTTCAATAGGCTTTGGATCAGGCTCTCTTTGAGGTTTTATTATAATAAAAATCGTGTCTGTACTATGTAGAATCTCTTTTTTCGGAAATTTTAATAAGCAACCAAGACTTAAACTGCCTCAGGCTTAAAAAAAAACAAAACACCTAGAGTTTTCCTAAGAAGGGTATTCAAACCAATATACAGCCTGGTAATGGTTTTGGTAAGTAATTTACCTAAAAAGTTAGTTGGTGCTCAAACTGGGTAAATTAATATTAAAACAACACTTGTGCAGTAAGATGTTGCAAAGTACAGCACATACCTTGAGGATTGCATTCTAAAGCTGTATACCTGTAATCAGAAATTTCTTCACAAATTTCAGTGGAATACATGGAGTGATATTTTTCCTTGCCTGAAATGTAAGTGTGTTTACTCTGCTCATTAACCAGAACAGTAACTTGGTCCCTTAGATTAACATAATCCTTATGGAGATGGCGAAATTCAAACTGCAGTACATCCCTTTCATTTTCTATCGTCCGCAGATGGTTTTCCATTAGTAAACGGTCTTCATTCAATCTTCTGATGTTATTTTCATATTTGGAAGTATCTTGTTTACATTCCTGCAGTTCTTTTTTAAGAACCTGATTGTCCTCTGTGATATTTGCCACCACTGCAGATAAATTCTCCCATTCTCTGTTCATATTCAACAAGTTAGTCTTCAAAATATCCCTTTCTGCTTTTGTATTTTGAAGTTCGGTCAAGAGTTTCTCCTCTGTGTAAGCTTTATCAGACTGGACCTTCTCAAGAGCCTTCTGTATCGTTTGTCTAGCATTAGCACATTCTTGCAATGTCATTTCAAGATCAAGCTTTTTGTCTTTAAGTGATTGCATTATGTGAAGAAGAGTCTCCTGTTCAGATTTTGTTACATTTTCTTTTTCTTTCAGTTGCTGTATTTCAATCTGATTTTTTTCAAGTTCTTTTTCAAGTGAGTTCTTTTCTTTTGCAAGCTGGGATGTTTTTATCTCTAGTTTCTGATTTGCTTCTTGCAACACTGAACATTCCTTTTGCAAAGATTCTAGTTCTGCAAAGAGCTTATCTTTTTCACTGGTAACAGCAATCATATTTTCTCGTGCTTTCTGGTTATTAATTTTGAAGTTATCTAATGCTTGCATCATACATTGGTTTTCAGTACAGAGTTGACTCCTCTCTCCCTCAAGAGTTTTCTTTTGGTCTTGAAGTTCTTTGCATTTCTTTAACAATTTTTTCACTTCTTTAATACATTCTTTGCTGTCTCCTTCTGATTTAACTAATCTGACTTGCATGCTTTTCTTTTCTTCAACTAAATCCTTAATTTGCTTCTCATACTGTGAATTTATCTCTCTTAGAGACCTTATGATAACAGTAAGAGGTTTCATTTTTGACTTGAGAGTTACATTTTCATTCTCAAGTTCCATCACTTTCTTTTGCAAGTGTTTAAAATCTTTCAGGGAATTTTGTAACTCTTCCATTTTTGCGGTGTACTCATCAGCTCTGATTTCATAGAAGTTCTGATTTCCAAGCTTTAGTAACCTTTGGTTTATGATGTGCAGCTGCTTTTCTTTTTCTTTCTGTAGTTTCTCTATGTGATCGAACATTAGTAATTTATCTTTTACGGTTTTAGAAATGACATTTAACTGGAATGTGCCAACAGCACTGTCAGTGCTATGCAATTCTTTGTTTTTGTTCTTGGTTTCAGTTTCTGTTTGTGTACTGCATGGAGTTATATAAGAAGAATTCTGTGAGCTGTCACATTCAGAGTCTTTATTAAATTCTTGACCAAGACTCAGATTATTTCTTTTAAGGGAAACCAGAGCAATATGCAAACTGTCTGCCGATTCCTCAGATTCTGAAATTTCCCTTGATTTTAAGTCCATATGTAATTTCTCTCTAGATAAAAAAAGAGCAGATTTTTCTTGGTCTTGTTCTGACATATCATCAAAAACATTACTTTGACTACAGGAAATATTTTGATGTCCAAATGCATGTGCTAGTTCCTGTTCATGAGACTTTTGAAGTTCTTGTTTCAATGGCTTGATAGAATAGCTAAAGTTGTCTGTTAAATGAAGTTCATCACTATATTTGAGAAGAGGCAAAAGAGCTTCATCCAAAATTACTTTCTCATTAGGAGACACCGTACTTTCAGCCTCCAAATTAGTACAAGGTAGAAAACATTCATATTTGGCATAATCTTTCAATTTACAATCATTTTTTAGAGCAATCATAGTTTTGTTTTTAATTGGTTCTACTGAGTTTTCAATCTTTCCAGTTGCTACAGCTTTTAATGAAATCTGATGTGAAATATTTACATCACTGACCACATTTCCAAAGATAATATTAGAATTTGCTTCCACCGATTGAGTGGTACAGAGTTTCTTATCAAGATGAAATTTCTTCTTAGACAATGGTGTTTCTGGACTCCCTGTAGGCTACAAAAACCAATAACAATCATGCTATAATGGCTGTAATTTTTCACAATACTGGAGGCACAAGACAACAAATTTGTTGTAAAGTCTAAGTATCATGCAAAACTGGTAGAGATTTTTACTGCCAGCACAATCTTTCTGTCTAACATAAGGAAAGACATATTGAGACTGTTAATCTTTCCAAGAGAATTGGAAAGGAGAGATCACAATACTCCAACAAACTTAAGAAATTGTATAATGGGCCCTATTTCATTTGTCAGTCTTCTGTTTTCTCTCTAAAGCCTATTAATGTTGCATATAGCACTTAACCGTTTTTCCAGAAAGCAAAGCATCCTATCAGCTATAGAGAGGAACACTGTTTTAGAAAAGGCCTGTTCCAAAGCACAGGGAGTCAATAAGTCTTTTTACTGACTTCACTGCACTCTGGATCAGGCCCAAAGAGCTGACTCAGCATGTTGAGTCCTCTAGGAACATTTGCAGCAGGGGAAAGACAAGCTAATGGCCAAATCTTACACAACTAGTCCCACTGGATTCAATAGGACTACCCAAGTAAGGCAAGCAGGACTTGGTGCTAAATCTGTGTTTAAAAATATGTTGTTTACTTAGCACTTCACAGGAGTGAGACAAACTCTGCCTTCAGACACACATACAAAACCCTCATTGTATTCAATAGGAGCTGTTCCCTTAATACTATCCAAAGCTTTAGCATAGTTTGGAGGCCCTGGTTGAAATCTTATTTACAGTAGAAAAGGAACAGTGCTTTAACCATGTTAGGGGACAACTTTGTTGTTATTAGGTCCCCCAACATGACTGTTTTTCTAGACTTCAATTAGTGTTCTCTTAAGATAGAATTATGGTGAACTTATACTATAAATAAGACCATTATTTATGTTAGGAAGGAAATTACCATGGGCATGTTTTGCGCCCAGAATTTCCCTTTGCTTTGATTATGTTTTACAGAAAACATACAGTTCTCAGGAACAGCAATCCAACAAAATATTATATTGTACAACTCAGCTGCACGTAAGGATTAAGTAACATACCATAGCCATCTCGGGAGGTGTGCTGGTCATTGGAAGATTGTCTGGGCTACGTTGTTGAGTTTTTATGTCAATTATATTTTTATTCAGTATCTCACTGATTTCAGATTGTACCTGAAACAGATGTATGGAGACTGTTAATCTTTCAACGACATCTACAGAAAAGCATAGAATCATATAATCACAGAAACGTACAACTGGAAGGGACATCGACAGGTCATCTTGCCCAATGCCCTGCATGGAGGCAGGACTAAATATTATCTAAACCAGGGTTTCTCAACCTGGGGGTCAGGACCAGGTTGCCAGAATGTTTCAAAGGGTTGTGTGGCAGCTCCTGAGGCTACTGTCCCATGTGACTGGCTGGGCTCGGCTCCCTGGTCCAGGCACTGCAACCTCTGTGGTCCCAGTGCCCAGCTATCATGACGACGGGAATCCAGGTAGGCCAAATTTGAATGAGTGGCACTGCAACCCCATAAGCCAGGTCACAGCTCCACTCACACAAATTTGGTGCAGTCAGAGGGGCGGGGCCAAACCGGAATGGTGCTGCAGCCCTGGAGTGGAGAGCCAAGCCCAACCAGGCCCACAGCACAAGAGCTGCAGGAGCCGCCACTGTGGAGTAAGTGCCCAGCAGGATCTGACCAAAATCACCCCAGGGCCTCCACCCCCAGACTATTTACTGGCTGTGACACTCTGTACTTCAAAGCAGCACTGGAATCCCCATATTCACCACTGTCATATAATTATGATATGTTTTGTAGGAAGTATGTCTTGTGAGGTATCATTTTAAAAGTCTTGATCTGTTGAATATTAATATCCTGTTGGATTGTATATGCTATCATTGTATGTGAAGTTATGAAGTTTTGCTACATGTGTGTTACTGAAATATGTTGTGAGGTTGGGAACACCCACGACCAGCCTTTCAGGTACAACAATGGAGTAGCCAGATACACTGATGTCCAATTAAAGGGAATCCACACTCCCAACAATCATCACAGAAGACTTCTCAGAGAGAGAATGTATACAATGGAGACTGCTTGACCGATGTAATAGCTCCAGCAGGCTGGAAGAAACTATAAAGGAGGGGATGTGACATCATGACTTGGCCCCACTTCCACCACAACTCAACACTGGAAACACATCTGAAGGACAAAGACTTTGAACTAGGAAGGGTTGTCCCAGGCTGTGTATTCAGGAATGATACCATCTGTCAGGGTGACACTGCTTGATTCAAATACTGTTTAGTTTATAGAATTCAGATTGCAAATTTAATTTAATTCCTTAGGTAATTTCTTAGGTAACTAACACTCCAGTTGAGGCCTTATTAGTGCTGAGTAGAGTGGAAGAATTACTTCTTGTTACTTACTTACAACATTCCTTCTGATACATCCCAGATTGATGCAAAAAAGTTAACAGTATTACTTTGTTGACTCATATTTAGTTCATGATCCACTATAACCCCCAAATCCTTTTCTGCAGTATGCCTTCCTAGGCAGTCATTTCCCCTTTTTGTACTTGTACAATTGATTAGTCCTTCCTAAATGTAGTACTTTGCATTTGTCTTGAATTTCATCCTATTTATTTCAGACCATTTCTCCAGTGTGTCAAGATCATTTTGAATTCTAATCCTGTCCTCTGAGATCCTTGCAACTCTTCCCAGCTTTGTATCATCCACAAACTTTATAAATGTATTCTCTATGCCATTATCCAAATGATTTATGAAGATATTGAACAGAACCAGAACCAGGACAGATCCCTGTGGGACCCCACGCAATATGCCCTTCCAATTTGATTGCAAAACATTGATAACTACTCTCTGAGTAAGCTTTTTCAAACAGTTGTGCACAGCGCACCCACCTTATAATAGGTTTATCTGGGCAATATTTCTCTAGTTTGTTTATGAGAATGTCATGTGAGACAGCGTCAAAAGCCTTACTAAAGGCAAAATCTATCCCGTCTACTGCTTCCCCCCACCTACAAGGCTTGTTTCCCTGTCAAAGAAGGATATTAGGTTGGTCTGACATGATTTGTTCTTGACAATCCATGTTGACTGTTACTTATCATCTTTCTGCCTATGTAGAAATATTTCATTTTTGGAAGATACACAGTTGATAAAGGATTACTCTCTCCACATGAAAACAAGACTAGATGGCTAAGCTCATCTTTTCCCTAGGCATATGCAAATGGATGGCAGGGATTAATAGTTTCACTATCCACGACAGTGTATAAAGTTAAGTATATGCTCAGTTCTTTGCAGCATCATGACCTTATTTTTTTACACTAGAAAGTGAGTTGAAAAAGTGCAGAACACTGTTCCTGAAATGGTAGTCTAGCATTTTTGGGGAAGTGGTGTTTTAAAAGTAGGGGCCAAATTCTGCTCTCCCTTAGACTGATCAGGAATAACTCCTTTGAAGTCAGTGGAGTTATTTCAGATTTAAACGACTGTGAGAGACTTTGGCCCCCTCTCTTTTTCTAATTCAGCTCCTTTTCTCCTTTAACACTGCCTGTTTTGAGGTCCTCCTTGGCACTGTGATGGTGCAGTGCAAGAATCTAGATAGAATGTATAGAATAAACTACGTTATGAATTATTTTACTGTATGTTGAGTAGCAGATAAAACACATATTTAACATGCACAGTAAGCTAAATATAGCTTTAATTAGCTAAGTAACTGTAATGTTCTTCTAAATTGTGTATAATAAAAACAGGATCCTGTTTCTAAGGATAAAATATATTTCAGCTATTGGCAATACCAACAGCTTAAGTGGTCATGTTTATTAATTTTATAAGAATTAGGAAATTCATTTTCAGAGAATCAGCATGGTCTTTGATTTTTAACACAGACTACAGTATTAACAGAGCTATTGGTCTGTTTTATCAAGTTTTGTGCAAAATAAAGTTGTTTGGTTTGGGACTTTTGTTAAGATACCCAAGTCAGTACCTAAAAAGTTAGTATAGGAGATTGTTGGGTTTTTCCTTTTATTTTAGGAATACTTAACTTCTGCTCTTACCATGTTAACATTCAGCAGAGTCTGTTGCCGAAGTGCCTGAAATGATTTCAGCTGTTGTTGAAGGATCTAAATTTGTAAAATGAATAATAGAAAGCTGAGAGGTTTGTACAGATTGAGATGAGTTAGAACAATTCTCTTTATTATACTTGCATTTTCCCTTTCGGTTCTAGATTGCCAGTTTGGACCCACCCTCACAGACTAGCTAGAGAAAGTTTTTACTGTCCAATGGCTATTTAGTGGATTATCTGAAATGAATTGGGAGTTTCCAACACCTTTCCTATTCAGATTCATTTGGAAAAAGAATTCCTATGTGAATGTATCTGAACTGGATCACAAGCATTCACAAACACAATGAATACATGAGCTAGAGGAATGAGTATAAATTGGGCAAAAAGGTTCCTAATTTTCACAGTTTGCTTAGGAAGCATGTTCCCAACTAGTGGAAGAAGGGGAAGAAGGAGGTAAGAGACATTGTATGGACATAGTCAAATAAATCAGGTTAAAAAAGGTACAACACTTGTTTATATTTAAAAGAAACTGCAGTTGAAAAGATATTTAGTGATAAACTACATTGCCTCAGACTACATCAACAAATTGGTCTTCCTGCTGGAAACTTTAGCACTATATACAGTTATGGATGTACTGAAACAATCAGTTTAGTTATTAAGCTTCAAAAATGTTTTGTGCTAATAATTTGGATTAATTTAGCATACTTTTAGTGCTGATTGCGGTTGGATTTGACTTTCTGTTCCTGATGTATAATTATCTGAAAAATAAAAGCATCAAACCCTACAGTTATAGTATCTATAATTCACAGGCAGAAACCTTAAATGTCTAGTAAGAGAGCAATGAAAGAGAGAGAGAGAGAGAGATCAGCTCTGCACTGGTGCTCAAACTGGAGAGGAGGGGGGAAATCTTGTTCCTTCCCTAGCCTGTTGCCAGCTGATGATTTAATGATGGCTTGGCTGTTTCCACAAGAAAAAGATTCCCAGCCTTTGGATGGGCAGAGGATGATTCTCCCTTCCAAACCCACGCCATTCAAATGGTGAGACATCCTCTCCAGACCACACCATGCTAACTTAACTTTCTCTTGGAAAAGCTAACAAGCATGTTTGTTAGTGTTGCCAACTCTCATGATTTTGTCTTAAGTCTCATGATAATTATTGTTTTCCTTAAAACCCTGGCTCCTGGAGTCAAGTGGATATGTGATGATTTCAGCCTTTATTCCTAAAGAAAAAGTAAGTTTCTAGCCTTCGTGGCTGTGGAGAAAGCTTCAAAATATGACACGAGTGCATTCTAAAGGTTCAAAAAGCAGAAGGCAAATAAAAAGAACACCAAATCTATTATTTTTACATAAACTCATGATTTTTGGTGAGCCTGACTCATGATTTTTGAACATTTGGGGTTGGCAATATTGGTGTTAGCTTACTCCTGGGGGACCCTTCATCCTATTGCATGTGGCCAAGTGAGAGCACTAGGCAGCAGAAGAATGAAGCGGGGCCAAACCCATCATTTTAATCTGGGGAGTGTGCCTTTAGGGCCCTTGCCTGTTTCATTCTAGTCCAGTGGTTTTCAACCTCTGGTACATGGAGCCCTGGGGGTCTGCAGACGTCCATACCTCCATTCAAAATTTTTTTTTAGGGGTCAGCAAATAAAGGTTGAAAACCATTGCTCTAGTTCATGAGGAATGTCACTTCAAAACATGCTCCTGAGAACTTGGCAGCTAACTTATCACTTGCTTTTCATTTGCATCTAAAGACCATGAGTTCCTCCAGTCCTTCAGCGCAGGGCCCCTATCAATTTGTGAGGAATTTAAGCTTTTGTTACAAAAAATAATTCTAGGTTGTGAAGAATACTTTCTGACTGTGCCCCATATGCAGCAAAGCCTTCCTGGGTATGCAGGCAGCTTGGGACGCTAGCAGGGAGAGGTGTGAACTGCTCCTATTCATCTCACTGGTGTGTTAACTCTGAAGACCAGTGATGACCATTTAAATGGCAACACTATTAATTGTTTCACTCCTGCCCATTTTGGCAGAAAGACCCAGTGCTCCATCACTACATCCCCATAACGTGACTCCTCTGCACATCCTCTGCTGCGGTAGCTGCTTCTGGCCTCTTGCCACTGGCCTGGCTTTGCTGGCACCCGGGGCTGTTCATTACATTTCATTCAGAGCAGCCTCTGCCTTAGTACCTGGGGTGAGGCTGCCACATGTCCCCAGGTTCAGGGGTTGATCCCCATTTGCCTCAGGCTGGCTGTGGACATTCAAGGAGTCATGAATATATTTGTGGTGCTAGAGCAGGGTGATGAGATGTCACCACACAGTGAGGATGCAATGACATCACACCACATCACACGGCGAGGATGCAATGACATCACACCACATCACACAGTGAGGATGCAATGACATCACACCAATCACACAGTGAGGATGCAATGACATCACACCAATCACACTGTGTTCATGCAGTGACATCACACCAATCACACTGTGTTCATGCAGTGACATCATACCACATCACACTGCAAGGATGCAATGACATCACTGCACATCATGGTGCCCCCCAGGGGCAGATGCCAATGGGGACCCTGCATTTTGGGCAGAGGGAGACTCTTACCCGGTCCTGCCTCCTCGCAGCTGACCAGGGCCCTGGAGACGGAGAGCGGCAGGGGGTCCGACCCCTGCCCCCTGCTCCCGCCACTGCTTTCCCCGCAGTCCTTCCCTGCAACGCAAACGGAATCATCAAACTCTGTAACTACGCCCGCCCGAGCAGTCCCCCAACCCGGCCTGCGCGTGTGACTCACTGTGTCCACCGCCTTGTCTCATCTTGTCCTGCGCCCGCCCGCACTCGCTTTCCCTCTCACTGACCCGGACTGCCCAACCTGTTCCGCCTCAGTTCGCGTTGCCAGGTAACGGTTCTCATGGAAGCGGAGGCGGTGCAAGGCAGGCAGCCGTTGCTCTCTGCTCCCGAGGCACGCGCGCCCCCTGGAGGCCACGAGACCCCCCCCGCCACGCGCCCCTCTTTCTGCTAGGAGCCTCGCGCCCCCTGGTGGCGCAAACTCCCTTGGAGCTTTCGGTTAGTCGCAGGCCGAAGGGAGGGAGCTCGCTGGCTGCGTCCGGGACATGGGGGGCAGGGGAGGAGCCGAGTCTGTGCTGTGTTAGTGGCCGTTTGTGGAGCGGAGAAAGGTAACTGTATGGTGCTCTGCACAGTGGGGGCTGGTGCAGGAGGATACGCAGTGTGGGGGTGCTGTGGGGATGGGCAGTCTGGGAATGCACAGAGAACAGTCCAACTGCATTGCACTGAGCCCCTTTGGTGCAAAGCACATTCCCTGCCCTGCAAACTGTGCCCCCTCTCCAGCTCCTGGCAATTCCCCCTCCCCCCCACACCCAAACCTCCCCTACTTAGCACGACCCCACTACTACCAGCTCACTCCACAGTGGGGGCTTTTCTGAGAGCCCTAGCTGCTGCAATCAGGTCACAGCTTTCCTTAAAAGCCAGCAAGCTGCCAGCTCCCGGCACAGAGAAAAGCTTGACTGGGAACCTAAAAGGCTCCAGCCTCAGCCAGGAGGGAAAATGAAAAGAACCCAAGAGCTATTATTTTGTAAATCTCATGATTTTTGTCCATAGTTTCATGATTTGCTGGGACTTGACTCACAAACAATTAGGGTTGGCAATACTGTAGCACAATAGGGCAAGTGAAGATGTTTCTTTCTCTACACACCCCATTGCCCCTAGTAAGTCTCTTCCTCTGCCCAGGCCAGGCATTGGAAAGCATGCTGTTGTTTTACTTTTCATACATAATTTTTCACACCCTGTTGTTGATAATAAGCCCTGGGAAATTTAAAACAAATGTAATTCCTTGTCAGTTTCGTTATCTACACTGCTCCTACTTCACTGGACTGTTACTGCAACTATTATGTTGCGATGATAATGGGTGCCATGAGGAGGGCTGGGGGGGGGATCCTTGCTGGCAGGGTTGCTCGTGGCCCTTGTCGGGCTGCGCAACAAACCGTGACCTACCCCGTAGGTGAGTAAGGAGTCACGGAAGAGGCGGACCAGCTGGTAGGTTGCAGCTGCCTGCTTCCCGATCCTTTTACCTCCGCCATGAGGGCCCTCGCGGCCCAGAGGATTTGATGGAAGACCCCTCATCGCTGGACTGTTACTACAGGTGGGCAGGCAGGCTTGCTTTAGCAGTGGTCAGTACTGAGACTGATTTTTAGTAGTGCATGTTGGGTTTTTTTTGTTGAAAGAACTTACTCATATTTTATTTAAAGAAATAACTTAGGAAAGTGAATCAAAGTTCAGATTAATTTCTTATCTCTCTGCCTATTTAAGGTTATTATATGGCTTCCATTACCGTAATATCTATGTGCCTCCCAATCTTTAATGTATTTATCTTTACAATACCCCTGTGAGGTAGGGAAGTGTTGTTGTCCCCATCTTACAAATGGGGAGCTGAGGCACATACCCAGGCTAGGGCCTGGATGCTCAATGGCATCCAGGTGCCCAACTGCCACTGAGGATCAGGGCCTAACGGTATGTCTATACTGCAGCTGGGAGTGAGTTTTGCAGTACAGGTAGACAGAATAACACTAGCTGGGCTTGAACTAGTGCACTAAAAATGGCGGTGTGGATGGGCCAGTCAAGCCTACCAAGGGTCTGAGTTCAGGTTACTAGTCTGAGGCTCTGCCAGAGGCACAATGTTGGCATTGTTGTTTTTAGCCCCAGTAGCATGAGTCTGTCTGCCTGGGTTGGAAGGCTTCCTCCCTGCTGCAGTGTAGACATGCCCTAAGTTACTTTCCCATTGTCACTTGGGAAATATGTGGTGGAGCAGGGACTTAAACCCAGGTCTCCCAAGTCCTAGGTTAGCACCATAAACACTGGACCATCCTTCATCTCCCCCCACAAAAAATACCCCCAAACTAAAAAAATCAATAAAACTGACAACATATATACCAAACTCTGTTCATTCAATTGCTTTTGTTGTTTCCTAGTGACTAACCTTTATTTACATGTTGTCTACTTAAAGTCTGATCAATAATCCTTATTCACATGAATAACCTTTATTCATGTAAGTAGTAGTCCTATTGAACTAAGAGGCTACTCATGATTAAATTACTCGTGAATAAAGATTTCAGGATTAGGTTCTTAGACGGTAAATTCTTTGGGGCAGAGATATTCTTTTTACTTGTTTATAAGACATCTGTCAGACTTTTGATATTATATAGATAGGACACTTTTGTTGAAAAAACAACAGCAAATGGTTGATCAAGTCAATATTCTACCATGAGGCAATCCTACCATAGTGGACGTATTCTAAATCTTACACTTTAGCCCAGGGGTGGCCAACCTGAGCCTGAGAAGAAGCCAGAATTTACCAATGTACATTGCCAAAGAGCCACAATAATATGTCAGCAGCCCCGCATCAGCTCCCCCCCGCTCCCAGTGCCTCCCACCCACCGGCAGCCCTGCCAATCAGCGCCTCCCCCTCCCTCCCTGCACCTCCCAATCAGCTGTTTTGTGGCGTGCAGGAGGCTCTGGGGGAGAGGGGGAGGAGCGAGGGCATAGCAGGGTCAGGGGAGGGGGTGGGAAGGGGTGGAGTGGGGGCAGGGCCTGTGGCAGGGGCAGGGGTTGAGCAGTGAGCAACCCCCAGCACATCGGGGCTGGAGCTACAGGCGCCAACTTTCCAGAGTCGGTGCCTATACAAGGAGCCGCATATTAACTTCTGAAGAGCCGGATGTGGCTCCAGAGCCACAGGTTGGCCACCCGTACTTTAGCCCATACATCAAATGTTAAACTTCTATATTTAATATCACAGTTTACATTACACAGATATTTAATATCTCACAGTTTACCTGAGACACTAAAGTTTTTTATGCCCACTACTATACGTAAGCCAGAAGTGTGTGTGGTAGAGTCTGTTATCTGTAGATAAAATTCATCTTGAGGGTCCTGATTTCAAATTGTGTGAAGTCATTTCCCTGACTTTTCCTGGGGGAAGGAAAATAGTCTTAATGCATAGGCCATAGCCTGAAAAAGGGTTTTCATTTTTGGAGATACTGTATTAGAGAGGTTTTCAGTCTTTATACTGTGGCCCGATTTTTTGTTATATAATTTTCATTTACAAAGTTTGCACATGTGTTCATGGCATTGGATGATTATATTTGAACAAAATTAGATAAATACAAAAAAATCTGGGAAAGTTGGAGGTCATTACTGAGGGAAGGTCTGCAACTAGGCTGTCACAAAGACAAAAAGAGCTCTCTGTTCTACAGGGATACTATCTCCAGATCACATTTGGATCATGACTCTCAATGCACAAGAACTGAATAGCCATAATATTTAAGTTTCTCAGACTCTCCAAATAGCTCTAGTGTTTATGCAGAAGTACACGATTAGTGAGCCCTTCATACACCTGTCGATCGACAGCTGAAGAGTCTAGGGACTGGAGGTAGTCCAGCAGTATTACACAACAACAATAAAATGTAAATCCTATACTTAGATATCTACTATGAAGCCAGAAATAAATGTTTGTCATTTTCTTGGCCTCATAATTTTTTCTAAAGTTTTGGCCTATGATTGAGATCCAGGGCATAACGGAATACTAAATATTATCACAGTAGCTTCCTGTATAATTCTTATAGGAGAAAAGAAAAGCTTTTCACCTACCAAGACCAGATTTCAGCATTCAGTATTTCCGTTCAGCAGCTGAGGACGTCTTTAACATTAATGCAGAGGAAACAGAATCCTTAAATCAGATTTTGGCAACTAAGTAGAGAGAGAATTGATTTTTCAATTAAAAAAATATATTAAAAAATATATATTTATTTGATATTTATTTGTCATGTTCTCCACTTCAGGCCTTATTTGAATCTCATCCCAAATAAAACCAATGACGTTCTATTGTCTTCAGTGGAAATTTACACCAGTGTAAGGGAGCTCAGAATAAGGCCCTTTTACTTTAGTGAGATTATGCTGGGTATAACTGAAGGAAGAATTTGTCTCAAAAATTTCAGTTGCATCATACTACAGTGTTAGGGATTTTTTAAAATAAGGCATTTAAATTCACCCTTAAGTGGCAGCAGTAGATAAAGTATTTCAATTTTATGATAGACCTTATTTCAAGGGAAAATTTTAATTAAAATACCCAGCCTTCCTGTCAATTCAAGAAGACTACCAACCTTTTTTAAAAGACCATTTTATAATATGAAATATCTGGGAAGGAGGAGGGGAGCCTATGCTGTCAAGCAATATGACATAACAGGAAAGAAACCAAATTGCTTAGGCTGATGACAGTGTTGGAATTCACTATCTTAATAATGTAAAGAATAATGTGCGGGCTTAGTTGCTCCATGGTTCTTATATGAATGTGTTTGAATAATGGACATTCCCCAGAACATTTAAGTTTTATCATCAGCGAAGATGGTGACACAAAAAACAGTGAGTTTTCCCACTGATGTAAATAGAGGTTTACACATACATGCTCCCTAATGTTAGTGGGAGTCTGCATCTAAATCACAAGTGTATCAGTCAATAGGAGAATAAATCCCTTAGTATACTACCAACTTTAGATCACCCAAGACAGACGCTATAAATAAGAATATTAAAGACCCACTGTGAAGTAGAGCAGTTACCTGGAAGAAACCTCTTCATAAATTTAAGAAACATCTCTCCAATCTAGTCCATCCAAGAGGTGATTATGCTTCTGGTAGAATGATCTGGAAAGGGAATAGAGGGCCAGATTCTTAGCTGATGTGAACTGATGTAGTTCCATTGCCTGTTTACAACAGCAAATGGTCTGGCCTAGAGTATTTTATGAGGTTCCCAATCCATCAGTGTAGATATGAACATAAGTAGTAGCACCTTATTGGATTCCTGGAAAGACAAAAAGGCCTGTTAGATATTCTAACCCTTGTGTCCTGGTTAAATAAACTTCCAAAGCTCTAACAAGGTCAACCTTGTAATTCAAAATAAAAGATTGAGTAATACAACAGCTTCCTAATGATATAGTACAAGTGAATCCCAAAGTTAACATGAAAGGAGGAAGCATGAACATCCTGGCAGAGAGAGTGTCCTCTGCTGATGTCTATATAAGCTGAAATAAAGCAAATACAGTGGAACCCCGTTTATCTGATCTAATTGGGACCAGGGCCAGATCGGATAATCAGAAATTCAGATAATCAGGAGAATGGGCAAAGAGCTTTCTATCCATTATTTTAAGATGCAGAGTTGCTTTTACACTAGCTGACACGTCCTGGAAGCAGCAGCAGCAATAATAATAATAATTTTCAGACTTCTTTTCAATAATTTTGCCAGCACTGCCACATGTTTTGTAAATACAGTAGGTGAACTTTTCAGATCAGAGAGGAATATCTTGTACTTGAACGTTTCCTTGTCTCAGAAAACTGGCAGTGAGCCCCCCTCCTCATAGGGATCAGAAAATAAGCATGTTTTAGATCTAAAATGCCAGTCAACTTCTTGGCCTCCACCAGCTGCAAAAGCTGTTTAGCAGTGAGCATGTGGAATCCTTTGATACTTCATAAAATAGTATATCTGTATGGGATGAAAGGGTCCTGGTTTTTGGGGACAATGGAATACAGTATTTTGAATGAACTTCTTGGCTTCGAAGAAAGTCATGTAACTATCCCTATTGGATCCTTCTTTTTATATGGGTGCATACACTATTTGAGATGGCTTGTTGACCCAGAAAAAACGAACTGAAATACCTTTGCAAATGGTTACTAACCACTCAATGACCTCATGTAATATTTTACCATATTTGAAGGAGAAATCAGTCTTTGTTCTGCAGAGTAAACATTTTAAGATGTGAGAGACGTTATCTGAAAATGCAGGTTAAAGCTTTTGTATTGGAAGACCTATGAGAGATTAGAAATATGGCCTTTTATATGATTGAGGTGAGCATATTGCACCTACTTGTCTTACTTATTCCTAAATCTGCCTTGAGAGGTCTTAAAGGGTCTGAAAATGTTATCATTTAGGCATCTCCATTTGTCTGAGTCACAACATGATCACAATAGATGGTTCAAGGCAAAAATTCAACTTTCAACATTTGGCAAAAACTTAGGGCTTGTCTTCTCTGCTAAAGAAGCTGAATTTTTTACCTTGAGTTAAAAATACAGCGACGACCAGGCACTTCAGTTTTACCGCAAGGTAAACTCACTGAGGTCATCCCTAAAAGTTTACCTCATGGTATAACTTACAGCTTGGAAGCTGAACAGAAACAAATTCTCTATATAACTAAAGAGTACACAACATATTCAAAAGAACTATTGGCTATTTTCCACACATGTTTGGGAGTAATTGGGCTTTTCTTATAGAAAGCCTGGACATACAGAGGGTCATCCCCAGAGTTCACTAATTGCCTAATTTTTTACAATAAAGACAAATGATAACAAATAGCATGATTCTCAAAGCTTGCAATATCAGGTGCCAAACTATCTTGACATATGCAGTGTTGTTGTTGCCATGTTGGTCCTGGGATATTTAGAAAGACAAGGTGGGTGAGGTAATATCTTTTATTGGACCAACTTCAGTTGGTGAGAAAGGGAAACTTTCAAGCTTACACAGCGCTCTTCTTCAGGTCTGGGAAAGGTACTCAGAGTGTCACAGCTAAATACAAGGTGGAACAGATTGTTTAGCATAAGTTGTTAACACATATTTCAAGGGACCATTGAAGGTGAAGTGGCCTGTTAACATGACCCAAGCTGCTTCCCCCCTTCCTTTCCTCCCTATAATTGGAGAGGACTTAATGGGCCTTGACTGGTCCCTTGAAATATGTGTTATCTACTTATGCTAAACAATGTGTTCCACATTGTATTTAGCTGACACTCTGAAGTTTCCCAGACGTGAAGAAGAGCTCTGTGTGAGCTCAAAAGCTTGTCTCACCAACAGAAGATGGTCCAATAAAAGATATTACCTCACCCATCTTGTCTCTCAAACTGTCTTGAGTGTGTATAACCCCGTGATCTTTTGAAGGGGGAAGCTGATTTAACCACAAACAGCTCATTAAATTTGTCTTGTCCTTTAACATCACAGACATAATATTAGAATCAGCTACATGGGCAGCTGTCACATTCTGATTATTGTAAAAGGATGAGTATGAATATTCTGTGAACCTTTGAACAGGTGCAACCTAGACAGGTTTATTACATCATCAGAACAATAAAGATAATAATATGTTAGGCATAGAGGACCTATGAGTAGTCCTAGACCCAGAGTATATAAAAGGTTTAGAAATGCCTGTTTGTTACTCTGACTTGCCTGGCAAATTAATGGCTAAGTAAGTCAGGATTCTGTGAGTAAACAACGGAAAAATAAAAAATTAGGGCCAGTCTCTGTTTACTTAAGTTGAAGAATTTTAAATAGGTCAGAGTCATTTGATGGATAAAATGAGGAGAAAGTTACTTTTGTTGCTTTTGTCCTCTGTATCCTATCTACCAGGCTGCAGATGTCTAAGATCAATCATAAATCTTGTCTGGCTGAGGTCAGGTGACGAAAGAGAGACTGTCATAGTTTCAAATTCTAGGAAAGGTAATCTCTCCCTGTGACACACTGAACACCTTGATTTATATCTGTATCCACATGTGAAGAGTAGATGGCATGGTTGAAGCACACTGTGAGCCCTTTCAGCATCTAGGCTAAGAATGGCTTGTCTTGGGAAATTCCATTGTAGGGAAAGACTTTCTATCAGGTTGTAGTGGAGCCCCAGCCAAAATGAAGGCATGGGCCTGGAACTCGCTGCTTCTGAGGCTGTGTTTTCTATTCTTCATACACAACTGTGGGATGATGATGATGGTAGACTGTTTTGAGAGCTTGTTGTTAGCCCTGTTACAAGCATCTTGATGCAGATTCTAACTCAGTCCTCTCTTTTGTCAATGGTAGGACAATGACCAATACCAATATCATTCTACCAAAAGGCAGAATCTGCATTAGATGGCCTTCCAGAACTGGACTGCTGTCCTGACAATGAATGTCTTCCAAGGTACTGGTTCTAGAATCTCACACCTCAGTGCCTTAGTACCATGTGCTTATAGAACTTACATGCTTAATGGCTGGGTTTTGGCACCTAATTAGCTCCTGGTATGGGGCACAAGGAAGAACAACATTGAGTCTCAGGGCCTTTTGTGCAATATCTCTGAAAAGTGCACTATCGTGGATGGCAGGTATATAGAAAAGGTGATTCACAGATCCACATCAAGCTTGTGTGCATGGGAAAAATCTCATAACAAATCATGCTGAGTAAGGGAAAGGCTACATGCTTCCTAGATGGAGGTGTCAATAGAGAAGGTTTTGGAACAAATTGATAAATTAAACAGTAATAAGTCTCTAGGATCAGATGATACTCACCCAAGTGTTCTGAAGGAACTCAAATATGAAATTGCCGAACTACTCACTGTGGTATGTAACCTATCGCTTAAATCAGCCTCTGTACCAGATGACTGGTGGATAGCTAATGTAATGCCAATTTTAAAAAGGGCTCCAGAGGCGATCCTGGCAATTACAGGCTGGTAAGCCAACTTCAGTACCAGACAAACTGGTTGAAACTATAGTAAAGCAAAGGATTATCAAACACCTAAAGGAGCACAATTTGTTGGAGAAGAGTCAACAGGGCTGTTGTAAAGGAAAATCATGCCTCACCAATCTATTAGAATGCTTTGAGGGGCCACGTGGACAAGGATGGCCAAACTTACTGACCCTCCAAGCTACATATGATCGATAATCTTTAGAAGTTTCAGAGCTGGGCACGCCTGCCGAGGCTCGGGGGCTTCAGCCCTGCGGGGCACACCTGCCAGGGTTCAGGCCTTTTGCCCTGCGGCAAGATGGTGGGGCTCGGGGCTGAAGCCCTGCTCCTGCTGAAGCCCCAAGCCCCAGTAGTCGCCTCCCATGGGGCTGAAGCCACAAGACCTTACAAACAGAACATTCTTAACTCCATTATAATCAAAGCCTTCTGCTCACTTCCAGCAAGAAAAGGAAAAAATGGCTCTGGGACTCATGAAATTTATAAGGTTCTAGTCAATGGGTGCTTTCAAGAGTGGGAAGCCAGCTAGAATTTTTCCGTTTCTTGACTACATTTTTTGTGAAGGAGAAGGAAGGGAAAAACAGATTTGGATGCACACAAGATGTGAAGTTCCATGCTTCTATGTACAGAAGAAGGGAATTCAAGGAAAGTAAGCCATATTCTGCTCTGTTGTGCTGTTTTAGATTACAGTGGAGTTACTCTGGATTTACACTGGTATAATAGCAGAATTTGGCCTAGTGATTAACCACTTAACATAATCTCACACTTCACTTTTAATTTGACTGTGATAAACAGGAACAGAAGCACTAGTCAATAAAATGAGCTGTGGCATGGGAGCCACAGGTGTGTTTAGTACCTCTGCAAGTCAGGCCATTAATGACAAAAATGAAAATTTGTGATTGAGGGAATTAATAAATAAGAAGCATCAGGATAGTAGGTAATCCTTGGAAAGAGTCAAAATGAAAGGGTCTCAGTCAATGCTACTTATTACGTGAGCAAAAATTGATCTGTGTAACGAACAAGGAAATGGCTGAGAGACATTAAAGGAGTGCCGTCAACTTGATGCTACTGTTAATTTATATTTTTACACATTAGATTTCAAGTCCTATAATTAACCCTGGTTCTCTTTGCCACTTTTTGTGGGGGTTTTCTTTTTTGCTTTCGTTCCCCTGTTGCTGGGTGTAAATACCTTCACAAACAACTGTCACAAAGTATTTTAAAATGTACAAACTGGAAAAATAGAGATTTCTTATTTCCAGTCTTTATGAATTATAGTATTCTTCTTCGAGTGCTTGCTCATATCAATTCCAATTAGGTGTGTGCTCCCCAATGCTGTCATCACGGTACTGCTCCCTGACGCTGGCCTTGAGACAGCGTTCCCTGACTCTGGCTCCAACTAAACAACACTGATTCCCGGCACCGACCACGCAACACCGCTCTCCAGCACCACACCGATCAGCACTACCGTGGTCATCGCGCTCTAATTCCTTTTACTTGAGACACAGTCAGTACTGGCGAGATGCCTGTGGCAGGCGTAGTGGGAAAGACCGACGCAATGGCCATTTTTGACCCCATGGGCCTACCACCAAGCCCAAGGCACGCTCCCCAGGGGTTCACAGTCTGTGGCCTCAGAAGGATGTGTGCCTCCACCAGCCAGGGACTGTCCCATGCCTTGGGATTCTGAGACAGGGTCAGTTTGCGGCACAAGCATGGTCCTGCTCCCGGCACCGAGACTGCGGTCGGCACCAAGAGTCATGGCACCAAACAGTACGACTTCAGGGAGCTGGAGGGCCAAGAGGGCCCAGTGCCGCCTCTGGCTTCATCATCTTTATCACCGGATGGAGCAGTGGTGGGATCTTCCTCCTTGGGGCTGCCCTATTGATAGCAGGGCACATCAGGACCTGCTGCGCAGGATCGCCTGCTATATGGGCTATGAGGAAGTGGTGGAACTGGAGGACCCAGTGGTGAACACTTTAACCCCGGAAGGGCCATTCAGGGTACTTCTGCCCCTTATAAAAACTATTCAAGCCACAACAAAAAATATGTGGCAAACCCCTGCCTCCATCCCCCAACATCCAAGGGGGTGGAGAGGAAGTATTTTGTACCCTTCAAAGGGTAGGAGTACCTATTCTCTCACCCACAACCCTGCTCATTGGTGGTGGTGACAGTTAACGAGAAAGAGAGAGAGTTGCAACAGGGCCCGACTCCCAGGTTGAAAGACTCCAGAAAGATGGACCTCTTCGTTCGCAAGGTCTACTCGACTGGAGGACACCAGCTGAGGATTGCTAACCAACAGGCAACCCTCAGCAGATACAATTTTAACTCATGGGACTTCATGATGAAATTTAAGGAGCTTGTGCTGCCTGACTCTAGGGCAGAGTTTGCGTCAATAGTGGACGAGGGCAAGGCAGTGGAATGGACCTCTTTACAGGTCTCACTGGACGCTGCGGACTTGGCTGCGCATACCTTGTCCTTGGGCACAGCCATGAGAAGGAGCTCTTGGCTACAGGCATCCGGCCGTCCCCCCGAAGTCCAACAAACTATTCAGGACCTGCCTTTTGACGGCATGGGCCTCTTTGCAGAGCAAACAGACTCCAGGCTTCACAGCTTAAATGATTCTCAGGCAACTATGAAATTGCTGGGCATGTATAGACCAGCCATCCAGCACAAATATTTTAAGCCTCAGCTCCAGCAGCGCTTCTATCCTCCCTGGCCCAGGCAGGACTTCTCCAGGAAGCGGGGCAGGAATTTCAGACGCAAGTCTCCCCATCCTCTGCCTAGGCAGGGCCAGGGCTCGACAACACCATCATCGGACTCTAAGCAGGCCTTTTGAAGATGCGCCCGAGGACGATGCACCAGCTGACATACCGGATCCTCATCCCTGTTTTCTGAACTGTCTGTCCCACTTTTACTGTGCAGATAACATCAGACCGCTGGGTCCTTCGCACGATAGAAGTTCTTTGCATGATAGAAGTGAGATATTCTCTCCAATTCTGCTCTTCCCTTCCCTCCCATCCCCCTTCCCCCATCCCTCTTCAGGGACCCTTCTCACGAGGATTTTCTCATGCAGGAGATCCAGATACTCCTTGCCGTGGGAGCAGTGGAGGAGGTTCCTCAGGATCTAAGGGGCAAGGGATTCTACTCCCGTTATTTCCTAATCACCAAAGCCAAGGGGGGATCTCAGACCTATCCTAGACCTGCGAGGCCTCAACAACTTCATGAAGAAGTTGAGGTTCCGCATGGTCTCCCTACGTGCAATTATTCCCTCTCTGGATCTGGGAGACTGGTACAGCAGCCTCGACCTCAAGGACGCGTACTTCCACATCTGCATACTTCCTGCCCACAGACGTTTCCTCAGGTTTATGGTCAACCACAACAATTACCAATTTATGGACGGTCCTCCCCTTTGGCCTTTCAACAGCCCCATGAGTGTTCACCAAGGACATATCAGTCCTAGCCGCCTTCCTACGCCAGAGGCAGGTGCAGGTTTACCCATACCTCGAGGACTGGCTACTCAGGGGACGTTCTAGGGACCAGGTGGAGCAACAAGTCAGCTTTGTAAGATCCACCTTCGACAGGTGGGGTCTTCTGCTCAACGAGCACAAATCGACCCTATCCCTGACACACAGGATAGAGTTTATCAGAGCAGCGTTGGACTCGGGCCAGGCCAGGGCATCCCTACTGGAGGCTCGCTTTTGCTCAATGATAGACATCATACAAAGCCTCAGGTGGTACCCTGCTACCACAGCAAGGGGTTGCTTGAGGCTCCTTGGCCTCATGGCAGCTTGTACGTATGTGGTGCAGCACGCGATGCTGAGGCTCAGGCCTCTCCAAGCTTGGCTGGTGTCAGCCTACCGTCTGGGGCGCGACAGTCTGGACAAAGAGGTCACCCTCCTGGTACCAGTTCTCTAGTCTCTCCACTAGTGGCTCAATCCACAGGAGGTATGCTAGGGAGTCCCCTTCAACAAACCTCAGCCCTCTCTGTCCCTGGTGACAGATGCGTTAGCGTTGGGATGGGGCGCATACCTGGGAGAACACCAGATCCAGGTCTCTGGTCACAGCATGAGCTTTCACTTCACATCAGTATCAAGGAGTTGAGTGCGGTCCAGCTGGCATGTCAAGCCTTCTGGACCCAATTGCAAGGGAAGTGCATGAGGGTCATGATGGACAACACAACTGCGATGTTTTACATAAACAGGGTGGGGCTGGTTCCTCTCCCATACGTCGGGAAGCCCTCAAGCTGTGGTACTTCTGCATAGCCCACTCCATTCACCTGGAAGCATCTTACCTCCCAGGCTCTCAGAACGAGATGGTGGACAGCAGATCCTTCCACAATCACGAGTGGTCTATCTGCCTGGACGTTGTGCACAACATTTTCCAAAGGTGGGGAGTCCTTCAAATTGTCCTGTTTGCCACAAAGAGCAGCAGAAAATGCCCCCAATTCTGTTCCTCCCAGAAGCACAGCCTGGGCTCTCTCGCGGATCCGTTTCTCCTCCCTTGGACAGACCACCTGTTATTAGCATTCCCACTGATTTCACTGATCCACGAGGTTCTGCTAAAAATCTGCAGGGACAAGGCGGCGGTCATATTGGTAGCACTGGCTTGGCCTCGCCGGCACTGGTATACCACGCTCCTGGAGCTGTCAGTGAAAGCTCCAAGCTCGTTACCCCTATTCCCGGACCTGATCACTTAAGACCACGGTCAGCTTAATCACCCCAACCTCGATTCCCTTCACCTCACCACTTGGAAGCTTCGTAGAATATCAGGGTTGGAAGGGACCTCAGGAGGCCATCTAGTCCAACCCCCTGCTCAAAGCAGGATCTAATCCCCAACTAAATCACCTCAGCCAGGGCTTTGTCAAGCCTGACCTTAAAAACCTCTAAGGAAGGAGATTCCACCACTTCCCTAGGTAACCCATTCCAGTGCTTCACCACTCTTCTAGTGAAAAAGTTTTTCCTAACATCCAACCTAAACCTCCCCCACTGCAACTTGAGACCATTACTCCTTGTTGGGTCATCTGCTACCACTGAGAACAGTCTAGATCCATCCTCTTTGGAACCCCCTTTCAGCTAGTTGAAAGCAGCTATCAAATCCCCCCTCAGTCTTCTCTTCTGCAGACTAAATAATCCCAGTTCCCTCAGCGTCTCCTCATAACTCATGTGCTCCAGCCCCCTAATCAATTCTGTTGCCCTCTGCTGGACTCTTTCCAATTTTTCCATATCCTTCTTGTAGTGTGGGGCCCAAAACTAGGCATAGTACTCCAGATGAGGCCTCACCAATGCCGAATAGAGGGGAATAATCACTTCCCTCGATCTGCTGGCAATGCTCCTACTTAGACAGCCCAAAATGCTTTTAGCCTTCTTGGCAACAAGGGAACACTGTTGACTCATATTCAGCTTCTCGTCCCCTGTAACTCCAGGTCCTTTCCTGCAGAACTGCTGCCGAGCCACTCGGTCCCTAGTCTGTAGCAGTGCATGGGATTCTTCCGTCCTAAGTGCAGGACTCTGCACTTGTCCTTGTGGAACCTCATCTGATTTCTTTTGGCCCAATCCTCTAATTTGTCTAGGTCCCTCTGTATCCTATCCCTACCCTCCAGCGTATCTACCACTCCTCTCAGTTTAGTGTCATCTGCAAACTTGCTGAGGGTGCAATTCACACCATCCTTCAGATCATTAATGAAGATATTGAACAAAACTGGCCCCAGGACCGACCCTTGGGGCACTCCGCTTGATACTGGCTGCCAACTAGACATGGAGCCATTGATCACTATCCTTTGAGTCCGATGATCTAGCCAGCTTTCTATCCACCTTATAATCCATTCGTCCATCCCATACTTCTTTAACTTGCTGGTAAGGATACTGTGGGAGACCATATCAAAAGCTTTGCTAAAGTCCAGGAATAACACGTCCACTGCTTTCCCCCTCATCCACAGAGCCAGTTATCTCATCATAGAAGGAAATTAGGTTTGTCAGGCATGACTTGCCCTTGGTGAATCCATGCTGACTGTTCCTGATCACTTTCCTCTCCTCAAAGTGCTTCAAAATTGATTCCTAGAGGACCTGCTCCATGATTTTTCCAGGGACTGAGTTGAGGTTGACTGGCCTGTAGTTCCCCAGATCGTCCTCCTTCCCTTTTTTAAAGATGGGCACTACATTAGCCTTTTTCCAGTCATCCCAGACTTCCCCAATCGCCATGAGTTTTCAAAGATAATGGCCAATGGCTCTGCAATCACATCCGCCAACTCCTTTAGCACCCTCGGATGCAGTGCATCTGGCCCCATGGATTTGTGCTCATCCAGCTTTTCTAAATAGTCCTGAACCAGGGCTGGTCATCTCCTCCCCATACTGTGCTGCCCAGTGCAGTAGTCTGGGAGCTGACCTTGTTCATGAAGATAGGGGCAAAAAAAGCATTGAGTACATTAGCTTTTTCCACATCCTCTATCACTAGGTTGCCTCCCCCATTCAGTAAGGGGCCCACACTTTCCCTGACCTTCTTCTTGTCGCTAACATACCTGTAGAAACCCTTCTTGTTACTCTTAACATCCCTAGCTAGCTGCAACTCCAGGTGTGATTTAGCCTTCCTGATTTCACTCCTACATGGCTGAGCAATATTTTTATACTCTTCCCTGATCATTTGTCTAAGCTTCCACTTCCTGTAAGCTTCTTTTTAGTGTTTAAAATCAGCAAGGATTTCACTGTTAAGCCAAGCTGGTCACCTGCCATATTTACTATTCATTCTACATATCGGGATGGTTTGTCCCTGCAACCTCAATAAGGATTCTTTAAAATACAGCCAGCTCTCCTGGACTCCTTTCCCCCTAATGTTATTCTCCCAGGGGATCCTGCCCATCAGTTCCCTGAGGGAGTCAAAGTCTGCTTTTCTGAAGTCCAGGGTCTGTATTCTGCTGCTCTCCTTTCTTCCTTGTGTCAAGATCCTGAACTCGACCATCTCATGGTCACTGCCTCCCAGGTTCCCATCCACTTTTGCTTCCCCTACTAATTCTTCCCTGTTTGTGAGCAGCAGGTCAAGAAGAGCTCTGCCCCTGCTTGGTTCCTCCAGCACTTGCACCAGGACATTGTCCCCTACACTTTCCAAAAACTTCCTGGATTGTTTGTGCACCACTCTATTGGTCTCCCAGCAGATATCGGAGTGATTGAAGTCTCCCATGAGACCCAGTGCCTGCGATCTAGTAACTTCTGTTATTTGCCTGAAAAAAGCCTTGAACACGTCATCCCCCTGGTCTGGTGGTCTATAGCAGACTCCCACTACGACATCACCCTTGTTACTCACCCTTCTAACTTAATCCAGAGACTCTAAGGTTTCTCTGCAGTTTCATACTGGAGCTCTGAGCAGTCATACTGCTCCCTTACATACAAAGCAACTCCCCCACCTTTTTTTCCCTGCCTGTCCTTCCTGAACAGTTTTTTATCCATCCATGACAGTACTCTAGTTATGTGAGTTATCCCATTAAGTCTGTTATTCCAATCACATCATAATTCCTTGACTGTGCCAGGACTTCCAGTTCTCCCTGCTTGTTTCCCAGGCTTCTTGCATTTGTGTATAGGCATTTAAGATAACTCGCTGATCGTCCTGTTTTCTCAGTATGAGGCAGGAGTCCTCCCCTCTTGCGCTCTCCTGCTCGTGCTTCCTCCTGGTATCCCACTTCTCCATTTACTTCAGGGCTTTGGTCTCCTTCCCTCGGTGTACCTAGTTTAAAGCCCTTCTCACTAGGTTATCCAGCCTGCTTCATGGCTAAACCCGATGGAGCTCATGTGCTTCGAGCAGTTTAAAGAGGTCCTACTTGGTAGCAGGTAACCCTCCACCAGGGTGATTTACCTGGCCAAGCAGAAGAGGGTTGTAATCTAGTGTTCTCAGGGTCACGCTCCTCCGTGATAGGCACCCATACCGGTTACTCATTGGTTATTCTGGACTACCTACTGCACTTAAAACTGCAAGGCCTCTGGGTATCATCTCTCAAGGTACATCTGGCAGCCATTTCTTCCTTCCACCTGGGAGCGGCCAGCTGTGCTGTCTTCACTAACCCAATGGTCAGTTGTTTCCTGAAAGGCCTGGACAGGCTATACCCGCAGGTTAAGAAACCAGTCCTGGCGCGGAATCTCAACCTGGTCCTTTCCAGACTAATGGGCACCCATCTGAACCCTTGGTGACTTGTTCGCTGCACTACCTGTCATGGAAGATGGCCTTCCTAGTTGCAATCACCTCAGCAAGAGAGTGTTCGAGCTTAAAGCTCTAGCCTCTGACCCTCCCTACACCGTTTTCTGTAAAGACAACATGCAACTTAGACTGCACCCAGCCTTTCTCCCAAAGATTGTGTCCGAATTCCACTCCAACCAGTACATTTTTCTACCAGTCTTTTACCCTAAGCCTCACGTGGATAGTTGAGAACAAAGGCTCCACTCCCTAGATGTTCAATGAGCGCTAGCCTTTTACATTGAATGCAGAAAGCCGTTCCGTAAATTGAATCAGTTTTTCATGGCAGTCGTAGACCGGATGAAAGGCCTCCCAGACTCATCGCAGAGGATTTCATCATGGATCATGTCCTGTATCCAGGCATGCTATGATTTGGCAAAAGTGCTGGCTCCTGAACTAATGGCACATTCCACAAGAGCGCAGGCCTCCTCGGCAGAGATCCTGATCCAGGAGATCTGCAAGGCGACGTGGTCCTCGGTTCACACTTTCACGTCTCATTACGTGATTACCCAGTACGCCAGAGAGTATGCAGCATTTGGCAGAGAGGCGCTCCAATCAGTGATTCCATTAACTCCAACCCCACCGCCTAGGTAAGGCTTGGGAGTCATCTAATTGGACTCGATATGAGCAAGCACTCGAAAAAGAAAAAACGGTTACTCACCTTCTCGTAACTGTTCTTCGAGATGTGTTGCTCATATCTATTCCAAACTCTCCCGCCTTCCCCTCTGTCAGAGTAACTGGCAAGAAGGAACTGAACAGGCGGTGGATCAGCAGGGACCTATATTCTCTGCCATGGAGGCGCCACTCCAGGGGGCTCCACAGCCAACCTGGCAGGTGCTGCTAGGGCAGGGGTGTGCAAACTTTTTGGCCTGAGGGCCACATCGGGATTGCGAAATGGTATGGAGGGCCTCCCCAAACAGCCTGGCCTCTCCCCCCTCTCACTTCCCGCCCCCTGACTGACCCCCTCAGAATCCTCAACCCCCCCCGCTCCTTGTCCCCTGACTGCCCCCTCCCAGGACCTGCCCGCCCCCTAACCACGCCCTGGGACCCCACCCCCTATTCAACACCCCCTGCTCCCTGTCCCCTGACTGCCCCGACCCCATCCACAACCCCTGCCCCCTGACAGGCCCCCCGGGACCCCCGACCCATCAAGACTTCTTGTCCCCTGACCACTCCCCCCCCCGGGAGCCCCGTCCCTCACTGCCCCCCCAAGAACCCCACCCCCTATCCAACCCCCCCCTGCTCCCTGTCTCCTGACTGACTCCCTCCCCGAACCTCCACCCCATCTGACCACCCCCTGTCCTCTGACTGCCCCCCGGGACCTCCTGCCCCCCTGCCCCCTTACCATGACACTCAGAGTGGCAGAACAGGCTTATTGGAAAGCCTGGGAGGTGGGCGGGTGCAAGCCGTGCTGCCTGCACGGTGGCGTGCCTGTGGGGGAGAGGGAACAGCAGGGGAGGGGCTGGGGTTGAGCCTCCCTGGCAGGGAGCTCAGGGGCCGGGGAGGACTGTCCCACGGGACGGATGTGGCCCGTGGCCCGTAGTTTGCCCACCTCTGTGCTAGGGGAAAAACTTGGACAACTGTGCATGCGGCATGCGCACACACCTAATGGAATGGATATAAGCAACACATTTCGAAGAATAACAGTTACAAGAAGGTGAGTAACCATTTAATCGTTGGAGTTATTTTGTTACAATTGCAGGTACAAATTTTTCAACTGCTGGTGTGATTTAAAAAAAAAATCATGGTGTTTGTTGACACCGAAGACCTCAAATGAAGGACTAGAACTAAGTCTCTCTGCTGCTAAGGATTTCCACACACAGTGGAAGCTTGTGTGCTGAAAGAGTATTCACTGCACAGGTTTGAATGGCTGTAAATCAGTGCAAATTGGTACCTCCCTGGGGCTCTTGTTATCCTTAAGCTGCCTCTGTGCGATAATCCATGCAGGAGGTTGTGATGTCAAATAGCTCAAGCGAGGCTCAGTCTCTTTATTAAGCTCTCAACTAGTAAGACCTGACCTCACAAGTATCAAGTGCTAGTACAAACTTCTGGCACACACAAACATGTTTCACATGTCGTTCTCTGACCACGTACCTCTGGAGAAAGAAAGATGTAATTTCACTGTCTTATGACCTCCCACTCAGGATCTGCTTTCTTTCCCTGAAAAGAGGTACATGTTAAATTGCTTCTACCCTGTAGAGGTTACCTGCATGGGAACCTCTCCCAAGGTATGGTCTAGAGTTGCTCTTGGGCTCTCTGATATTATTAGCTAAGACAAAAATAAAGGAGACTAAGCCTATTTCAAGGGGAGTATACATCATTTAGTAGTCTCCTGTGTGGTTCTGTTTTACAAAGATTTCAAGGATATTCAGACTAACTAAATCTTCCTCTCACCTTCCCACACACATACACATGCAAAGACGGTTCTTTATGGAAACTGAAACATTCTCTGTTGCTACCCCATCTCTACATGTTTGCTGTCCAGTATTTCATTTGTATATCTTGTAGGAAACCCACATCCACAGAAACAATCATCTGATTTTTGCTGGATGTCATTTTCCTAATGAAGTACAGTGGTGTATATTTTCCTTCTGACTGTATGCAGAACTAAATTCCTGTGGTTTACTTTAGTTTACTTTTAAAAAAATTATGAAGTATCAGAAAAAGGAAAAAGAAAAGGAGACCTTTACATTTGTATTAAAAATATATCTGAAAACCAGAGGCCAATCTGAAAAAGATGTAATTAATTATTTTAAGTGTCCTAAAGTCAAAAGGACTTGAAATATATATACAGTACAATTTGGGTTGAATTATAGCTTTGCCCTGGGCTTGAAACAAAGAGGAGAGGGTTGCAGTGCTCTTGGAGCAGGCTGGAAGGCGGATTGTGAGTCTAACTCCAGGGTTTCCTCTTGCTCCAAGTGGGAAGTACACTGTGCCAGATCTTCATGAATCATACTCCCCTGGAGTGCTGTTGCAACTACAGTGGCCAGCATGTTGATGCAATGAAGCCAAGGCTCCGCCAGTTTCTTCCCTCATGGACAGTTGAGGGAATAATGGCTCTTTCCTATGGCTACTACCCAGAGTGTGGGCACACCAGACAGGAGTGTAATGGGTTGCTTTATGTTGCATTACTCTGCTGCACAGCCACGAATGCTAGGCCACAATATGGCCCTCTGTCATAATATAGAAACTTCTTTTTGGCTCGACTGTGTTGGCATACAAAAGTTGACAATTATACATTTTTTCATTATTTTTTGCCTTTGATTTCTGCTGTCTCAACCAACTTCTCCGGAACCTACTCTGGTCTATTTAATATCTATTTCTTGTAGGCAGCTGGGTTGCTTACAAGATTCTTAAGAAAGGTTTATTCAGGCTCTTGACTAAACATTTTTTAACAGAAAAAGAATTTTGAAAGCAGACCAGAGACCTGTAAGAAACTGTTTAAAAGGCAAGACAGACACAGGGTGGGGGAAGGTGTGTATATATAACAAAAAGGATATAACAATACTTCATGTGTAGTCATTTTCACTTTTCACATCACCCTCATCCTGTTTGTTTGTTTTTCACAGATTACCAAGGGAAAGAAAAAAAAATTAAAGTAGAAAAATGTAAATGTAAAGCTAAACATTTAACAGGAAACTGGAAAGAAGGTGTAGTGTCTTTTAACAGATTATATTAAAATGTTTTAGATTTCAGATAAGTGGTGTCCCTTTAACATCATTGAAAGAAACCTAAACAGCTGACTGGGACATGTCTTTGGACAATCAGTGTCAAAGCCATATTATATCTTTTATTTCAGATACTATCTGCAGTTTGTACATTGTGAAAGGTGCATCTTTATTTTAAGTGTTCATATGCCTCAATATAGCTTTGCTGTTTATGCAAAAGTAACATAGCTGGGGAATACTTTTTACACCTGTTGATCGACATCTGAAGAGTCCAGATAACAAACATCTATACTTAGCATCTTACTCTCCATCCAAAAATAAATACTTATGGCTCTACAGGGCTCTTAGCTTTAAAAAAAAAGTATTTGTGCATAGTTGGTAGCATTAAGGTATCATGATTACTGGCTACAACATTCTTAAGCTAGTGGATAAAGATTCTCACTTTTGAGTGAGACATAAGGGAAATATGTCAGGAACCATTGACACCATAGAGAAAAAAGAATGTAGCCTTTGGATGGCTCTGGAGAGTGCCACTTAAATTTTAAATATATCTATATTTAGTTCCCTCAGACTGGAGTTCGGCAGAGACTGCAGGACAGAACTCCAATTTTTTCCCCTCCCTGCTATCTTCTAATTTAGGGTCTTTAATTCAGTCTGGAGTGGAAACCCTTCTTTCAAACCTTTCCCATACCTGTTTCCTCTAGTTTACATTGCTGTTAAGTCTTTGACATTGAGTGGTGATACTCACAATTAGATAAGATCACCTGCCAGATTTGTTTATGTCACTTGCAGACTCAGACCTTCTCTCAAAATAGCATCAGGTCATGATGCAATGCCACCGAACTCCCCCAAAATGGTTTGGCATGAACTCATGTGCTTCAACTTTCTTTCAACTTTACAACCTTCATGTGTACTTACTTGTTAGTTTTTCCAATTTGACACTCAAGTATGTCTGGGCAGATAAGAAGAAGTGAGTTGCTGACCTGCTTTGAAATGCACCCTCACGTTCCCACTTTTCTCTCTCCTTGCAAAGATGGAGGATTTTTGGCTGTAATGAAAATTTTTTGCTTTCTTTTCTCAGAGTACAAACCTGCAGATTTAGAAAGCTAATCTTTCCCCAGGTTACACAGAAAAATAGAATCAATCATAGAAGTGTAGAGCGGAGGAGATGTCAAAAGGTCATCTAATCCGTCCCCCAATACCGAGGCAGGGTTTACTATACCTAGGCCATTTCTGACAGGTGTTTGTCTAACTTTCCACATCCAAATCTCTGTACAACTTTTCATGAGTGATGTACCCGAGTATTCGGTTTCTAATATCTAAACTATATTGTTAAATCTATTCACCTAAATTTGGGCTATTGCTGATTATATGCTCTATGTATCATATGACTTTTAAAAACAAACTCTGTATTTGTGGATAATCGAAGCACTATATCCAGATGTACAGACATTCTTTTTCTGAACCTATGTATTATATATATTTTTTAACATTAGCTTTAATAAAATTTTTATACTTAAACCATTTCTGACAGGTGTTTGTCTAACATGTTATTAAAAACCTCCAATTCCAGGGATTTCACAACTTCATTAGGTAACCTCTTCCAGGCCTTAACTATCATTGTCAAGGTTCCTCCCCCACTCTGAACTCTAGGGTACAGATGTGGGGACCTGCATGAAAAACCTCCTAAGCTTATCTTTACCAGCTTAGGTCAAAACTTCCCCAAGGTACAAAATATTCCACCCTTTTGTCCTTCGATTGGCCGCTACCACCACCAAACAAATACTGGTTACTGGGGAAGAGCTGTTTGGACACGTCTTTCCCCCCAAAATACTTCCCAAAACCTTGCACCCCACTTTCTGGACAAGGTTTGGTAAAAAGCCTCACCAATTTGCCTAGGTGACTACAGACCCAGACCCTTGGATCTTAAGAACGATGAACAATCCTCCCAACACTTGCACCTCCCCCTTTCCAGGGAAATGTTGGATAAAAAGCCTCACCAATTTGCATAGGTGACCACAGACCCAAACCCTTGGATCTGAGAACAATGAAAAAGCATTCAGTTTTCTTACAAAAAGACTTTTAATAGAAATAGAAGTAAATAGAAATAAAAAAAAAATCCCCCCTGTAAAATCAGGATGGTAAATACCTTACAGGGTAATTAGATTCAAAACATAGAGAACCCCTCTAGGCAAAAACCTTAAGTTACAAAAAAGATACACAGACAGAAATAGTTATTCTATTCAGCACAATTCTTTTCTCAGCCATTTAAAGAAATCATAATCTAACACGTACCTAGCTAGATTACTTACTAAAAGTTCTAAGGCTTCATTCCTGGTCTATCCCCGGCAAAGACAGAATATAGACAGACACACAGACCCTTTGTTTTTCTCCCTCCTCCCAGCTTTTGAAAGTATCTTGTCTCCTCATTGGTCATTTTGGTCAGGTGCCAGCGAGGTTACCTTTAGCTTCTTAACCCTTTACAGGTGAGAGGAGATTTCCTCTGGCCAGGAGGGATTTTAAAGGGGTTTACCCTTCCCTTTATATTTATGACAATCATTAAAAAGATTTTCCTAATATTCAGGCACTCGAAATAAAATCCTAGAGACTTTAATCTCCACCAGTGCCTCAACAAATTGTAAATGTACTCTGTACTGCTGCATATGCCATGCTTCTGATATTTCCTAGTTACTGGACGTGCATGCTGTGGCACCCTGGTACCCCAATATTCACCACTGTCATGTAATTAGGATATATTTTGTGCAAAGTATGCCTTGTGAGGTGGTATTCTAAAAGTCTTCATCTGCTAGACATTAATATCTCATTGGATGTGCTATCGCCAAATGTGAATTTATGAAGTTTGGGTATGTATTTGTTACTGAAATATGTTATGAGATTGAAAACACCTACAAGCAGCCTTTCAGGTACAACAGGAAAAAGGCCAAACAGTGTTAATGGCTTATTGAGGACATGCACACAAACACAAGGATTACCCCAGGAACTGTGTACAGTAGAAACCTCTCACAGATAGCACTACACAATGGGAACTGTTTGACCCAGGTCACAGCAAAAGAGCTTTTCAGGAAGTGGGAAGAAGATATAAAAGGGGGAAAATGACATCATGTGGGTACCCCACTCTCCCTACATTAACACACCTGGAAACACCTGAGGAATAAAGACTGAACAGGGGGGAAGTGACGGGCCCAGGTAAACGGAATTTCTAGCCTGTGTATGAAAACCTGGGAAACCCAAGCTGCAAAGCCAAGGCAGCTTGTGCCTTAAGAATCTGTCAGCCTGTATAGCAAATTCTCACCCTGAGTGATAATTCTTATCCTACCTATCTAGTAATATTAAGCTCAGTTTGTGGTATTGTTTATTTACTACAGGGATTGGCAGCCTTTGGCACACGGCCCATCAGGGAAATCCACTGGCGGGCTGGGATGGTTTGTTTACCTGCAGCGCCTGCAGGTTCGGCTGATCACAGCTCCCACTGGCTGCGGTTCGCCATTCCAGGCCAATGCGGGCTGCGGGAAGCGGTGTGGGCTGAGGGATATGCTGACTGCCGCTTCCTGCAGCCCCCATTGGCCTGGAACAGTGAACTGCGGCCAGCTGGAGCTGCGATCGGCTGAACCTGTGGACGCTGCAGGTAAACAAACCGTCCCAGCCTGCCAGCGGATTTCCCTGACTGGCCACGTGCCAAAGGTTGCCAATCCCTGATTTACTAGGTAATCTGCTTTGATCTGTTTGCTATCACTTATTATCACTTAAAATCTATCGTTTTGTAGTTAATAAATTTATTTTGTGTTTTAATCCAAACTAGTGTGTGTTTGACTAAGGAGTCCAGGGAAAATCTCAGCTTGGTTACCACAAGTGTGCATGGTCCTTTTCACTTTGAGGGAGAGGCGGACCGGGTGTTAAACCCATGTACTGGCCAGATTTGACCAGGGCAGGACGGTACTGCTCTGGGGTCCTAAACTGAGAGGATGGTGGTTAGAGAGTCTGCATGTGACTGCAGAGGGGTGTGTCCCTACCTGTATGAATGCTGGTGAAAGTGGAAGCTTGGAGGGCTTTGCAACTTGTCACAGCAGCACAGTGTGAGAGGGAGCCCCGGGTGGTGGGTTACAGAGCTCAGTGATACCAGGTGGCACCCTGGGGGGAACCCATTACACACACTTTCTTTCATTTCATACCAGAAAGGCGAAATACAAAATCTTGATTATATAGATTTATTTCTACTTTCAATTTTTATTAATAAAGAAATGAACATTACAAACAATGATTTTAAAACATAGATTACATTAAAGCTTCTCAGAATGATATGTATTCCTTGCGTTCTCGCTTTCAAAAGAAAATTTAAATTTACTTTACAGAATTTCATTAATGGAAATAAGTAATAATACATATAGTCTTCCTGGTGCTTTGGAAGCACTATTTTTGGTGTTTTAAAATTAATTAAGGATGCATCTTTATTTAAAAAGGCATATTGTGCATTGTTTGTATATACAGACTCTTGTTATATTTAATATGTGGTGACATGGACAAATTTTATAAACATATTTAAATTTTGAAATACACCTCTACCCCAATATAACGCGACCCAATATAACACAAATTCGGATATAACGCGGTAAAGCAGCACTCCGGGAGGGCAGGGCTGCGCGCTCCAGTGGGTCAAAGCAAGTTCGATATAACGCGGTTTCACCTATAACACGGTAAGATTTTTTGGCTCCCAAGGACAGCGTTGTATTGGGGTAGAGGTGTAGTACATTCAGGAACCTTGAGAATTGTTGAAATACACAGGCATTAGGTTTCAGATTTCAAGATGCAACTTTATTGGGGTTTTAGTATGTGTTTAAAACATGCACACTATATGATTTTGATTCAGTGTTCTGCATGTTTTAAGATCTTATGGTAGAATGGGAAAAATATTTAGGGGTTTTCTGTACTCAGTTTTTCATGTCTCTGCTATGTTTGTATGCTTGATATGAAAGTTTTTAATTTTTTATAGCATAAGTTGTATTTAAATACAGTCATAAGCAATTTACTATGGTTTTGATACTTACTGTAAACAGTAAGGCTCAATTTTTCATATAGGTGTGCACCTAAGTGTGCATGGACTTGTACACATACCTATTGGAGGCACATAGTTCTTCAGATGCACATGTGCAGAGTTGTGTACCTGCACATACCTATAAATGCACACAAGATACAGACGTGCCATGCACATTGGAAGATAGGCGTGACTAAATCTGGCATGAGCAAAAGTGCATACATATTTAGACATATGCCTGTTTGAAAATTTGGTCCTTAGTGAATTTCAGAAAATGCTCAGCTGTGAGCATTTTCTTTGGCATTCACCAAGTACTTAGTGTAGGATCTTTCCTTGGCATATTTTAATTCTCAGTAATTATAAATGCTGCCAAAGTTTAAATTTACCAAATCTAATTTCATTATGACCATACCTGCTCATTTCTGCTGTTTGCCTTTTCATGTCTCCATCAGAATTTCATGGTAAGTGAAGCAAGACACACTCTTATTGTAGTTTGCACTCAGCCGTTCACTGAAATAATATGGGACATTCATTCTACTCCACTATAAGCAAGCTTCACTGTGCTTGCTGTTCTATTTATATAAAATTAATATCAGTGTTTTATTACATTTGTTGCACCAGGAGGTGTAAATAAATAGACTCTCAAATATCAAAGTAAGGAAAGCAAAGCTTGTTTTTGTGGCATAGGGTAATAGCTGAATGATTTTATGGCTGACGCAGACATGGATAACTGCAGTTTGGTAGTATAGGTGTAAAATTCCTGATTTTTTAGTGGACTGACCTTTGAGGGATTGAGTTATAGAAGTTGCTGGTGCTCAAGCCATCTCGGAATCAGACTAATAGTTACTATCTTTGTGCAAAAATTTAGTTTATGTTGAAACAAATTCTAAACAAAAATATATTGATTTCACAATTCTATGTACTGTATTTGCTATACAAGCACTCAACTGTTTAAAGTTATTTTTATCCAGTACAATATGTCATACAAAACTTTACTGCCTTATACTCCATTAAATTACACTGGCATATTCAAAGATAATTACTTTGCAAAATGTTACTGGTATATATGCTATTGCTGGCTAATGAGGCTTCTGCATCACTCCCACCCCAAAAGAAAATGTTTAAAAACTGCTACTTTGGATTAAGGCAGTAAGTTCAGTCAGTTGTATTGCTGCTCTAAGTTGTTAATGTCTTTTTGTGTGCATGCATGTGTGTCTGTTAGCATAGGACTAGCACTTTGGATAAATGGTAACTGCTTCATATCCATCTGGTGGCCTCATGCGGGCTCGCGCATGAGTTTCACAGTATAATTGTCCCTCCACAAAGAAGTAGCCCTTTTGTTTGAGGTTGATATTGCAGTCAGAGCACACAAAGCATTCTGGGTGCCGGTACTTGTCACGTGCCTTCACCACTGTACCACTGTTTATGAAAATAAAGAAGAGAAAACTAAATTAATAGAGGAGAATGAATTTAGAATAAAACAGAAATGCATGGCAACATGACATATAAAATAAATACTGTTTCTCTACTGTAGGGGGCTTGTTGGTAATGCCCGCGGAGTTATGTCATGTTCTTCCAAGTGCCAAGAAAATATTCTAAAGCTGGAAGTTGATTCTGAGCAGACCTTTTCCTGTATAAATATAAAATGCCATCTGGAAGTCTCAGTGCTCCACTGGAAGATCAGTACTTCAAAGACCACTGCCTCTTTCATCATCTGATGAAGTGAGCTGTAGCTCACGAAAGCTTATGCTCAAATAAATTTGTTAGTCTCTAAGGTGCCACAAGTACTCCTTTTCTTTTTGCGGATACAGACTAACACGGCTGCTACTCTGAAACCTGCCCCTTTCAACTATCACATACAGTATAATGTACCCCAGCAGCAAGGGAGTGAAAAAAGTTTAGAAAACAATTCCTCTGACTTAGCCTCCAAGACATGAGTTCAGGATTCTCTGTATCCCTGTTTGAAATTACTGACACCATTGAATTGGGAGTTGGGACCTTACTCCATTAGGCAGCTTTGAGAATCCCAGCCTGAAACAGTACAGGCTATGCAGCTGCTCTTTTCAGTATCTGTGTTAATGATTGAGTGTGGCAAGAGGTACCAAGAAGTTTGAAGTCAGGCCTCTGCAAGTGAAAAATAACTTATATTTGAAAAGTGAGCTGAATGTTCTGAAAATGTTTAAGACATTATGTTAATGATTTTGGACGGTTTATTTTTTTTATGCTTTTCAATGCACCTGCAATTTTTTTGATTTCTCTAAAATTACAAACAGAAAATTCCGTAGAAAATCCGCCGTATTTTGTAATCCCTTTTGAAGATTTATGCTATAGCTATAACTTTATGAAAATTAAGAAAAAACAACTTACACAATGCCATTCCCACATTTGTCACACAATGGCACTTTTTGTACACTTCCTGCACCTGAAGGCTTATTTGTTACCGGTGCCCTCACACTCCTTGTACCAACGGGACGTCCATCTGAGAAACAGAATGTTCTCATTTATTTACAGTATAACACAGAAGCATCTGGCTATAACTAAATGCTTGCTTGAGGGTATCTACTTTATACTGATTTATAAGGAAGGCCCTGCTTGAATTGCAGGACAATTGTCAAAAAATTGCATCTGAGTTCCAGACAAGCCATGGAAAACTGTGGAAAAGTAATAATGGACCTTATTATTTGTGGTAATAAAGTCCATTATTATTTTTCTGCGATTTTCCGCTGTCAGCCATCAGGCGCTGTAAGCGGCGGCCCCCTACTGTAAAAATTGTGATAGAAGCCTAATATTGCAGAATCTGCAATTTCTGAAATATCGCAAGTTAAGTAGGGCCTTATTTATAAGCTTTTCCTTTCATTAAGTAAAGTTAGAGTTTCTCTATACAAGGACCTTTACAATAACCTTTTTTTAATTTTGAGGGGCCAAATCTTGCATCATCAAAGTTAGTGGGAATATTGCTATTAACTTCAGTGGGAGTAGGATTGGCCCTGAGTGTTGTTCTGCATTAAAGTCAGCTAATGAACAGATTATTTGTCATTAAGGCTACGATTTAGTCATGGGTATTTTTAGTAAAAGTCATGGACAGGTCACGGGCAATAGTGACTTTTACTAAAAATACCCCTGACTAAATCTTACCTGGGGGGAGGGGCGGCCCAAGACCCCGCTGCCGCCGCTCTGGGCAGGGAGTGACCTGGTGCCCCGCTGCCACTGCTCCGGGCAGGGGGCGTCCGTGGCCCTCCTGCTGCAACTCTGGACACGGGGTAGCCCATGGCCCTGCTGCCGCGGTTCTAGGCCGGGGCGGCCTGGGGCACCGCTGCTGTTCCTGGGCCACTGCTCCAGGACAGCGCCCAGGACCAGTTGCCTGGGGACCCTGGGCCCAGACCAGCTGCTCGTGTGGCCCTGGGGTCAGCCGCACCAGCCGCTGCAGCTGGGGAAGTCATGGAGGTCCCGGAAAGTCACGGAATCCGTGATCTCCACCTCCACTCTGGGCGGTCCGGGGCCCTGCTGCCCCTGCTTTGGACTGGGGGGCGGCCCGGGGCCCATGAAAGACTCGCAGCCTAACTTGTTGTTTATAGAGTTAACCTTCAGATTCATTCTGAACGATTGATAACACAATATGAATAAAAAGTCATATCAAAATTTAAGCAAAAATCTATTATGACATTATACGTGTCTTTTCTTGTAAACTGTTAATTTTAGATTAATTTTGTTTAAATTCTGCTTTTTATATTTAGTACAGGTATAATAAAACTGTCAGAATTTCATAATGCTCTTTTCCTATCTGCTTTATTGTTAAAAACTCATCAATTATAGTATTTTTGATAGAGTATAATTATGGGAGAATGCAAGTGCAAACGGTATTCTCTTCAACCAATTTTCTAGCATCATTTTGTTTTTTATTTAGAAGTGTGTGTGAGAGAAGAAACTTAATTGAGGAAAGAGTTTAAAATTCTTCCCACTTCTTTTCCTGGTTTAGAAAGAGATGGCCAATTTTCTTTTCCTGTTTCAGTGGTATTTTTATCTCACCCCAAAACTTTTCTCATGCAACATTTTTATAATTCAGTCAAAACATTTTTGCACATTATCAGTCTTAAAAAACCTGACAAGAGATTCTGAAAAATGTGGTTGATAAATGGAAGTCTTAAGACTAGTTAATTGTCATAGCACATGTTAAATATTTAATAAAGGGGTAAAGCAGCAAAATGTGAAATTGAATTTTATAGCTCTAATCCTTGTATATCTTCTTTTCAGGTTTTCCCCTTTCAACACATGTAAAAAATAAAGTATGCTGTGAACAGATATATACAGTAAATTGCTGCTAACCAGAATCCTCGGAGACTAAATCCTGGAGCACCTTAAATGAGCCAGATTGACGTGGTTGACTGGGCCCTTCCGGATTGTCATGCAGCATCCTGTACACATCAGATTGAGGTACAGAGGTTGGTACTGGTTCACTGCAACATGAACAAGGGATGAGCAGGTAAAGAGAGTTAACCAATATAACTTTAAAGCAGTAGAGCTACTGGACATAAGAGTAAGACATAAGAGTAACCAATAAATAAAGTTATGATAAAAATCAGTTTACAGAATCATTGAATAGACCTTTCCCCCCTGACTAGATATTGGCATGCTTTGTACAGTGGTGAAGTTCTGATATGATATCTTTCTTAATTTAAATACATATTCCTGTTATTGCTGCACAGTATTCTCATAAGCAAAGTTCTCATTTTACAAATAAATATCAAAGTTTAATTCAAGCTCAGAAAAGTGACTTTTAAAATGGCACCTTCTGATTAATCAACATATCCAAAGACTGTGTCTTTGAGTCCGATTTCTGCACTTTACTGATAAATCCAGTTTTAGTACTATTAGCCCAGTAGAGCAAATATAATCAGGGGAGAGTAACCTGGATTTCATATAAGTGCTAATTATTATTATTATTCATAATATTTATTATTTACTATTCTGTTCTGCCTCATGCATCAGCTACATTTAGAATGCAAAATCTTTATTACTGCTGATGCTGAAAAGTCAGAACTTAGCTTGATTTTCAGATCCCAGGTTGTGTTTATGGGACTGGCAGTTAGAAAAGTCATCTCTTGATTTATAAATTTAAAAAATTAGATGTGGAAGTCTAGCTAGAGAATAAATAAGACACCCTGGGAAGTTATTTTTACAGTAACTTTTCTGGCTATAGCTGCATTGGAAATGGGCCATTACTTGTCTTTACCCTCAAAACAGCTGCAGCCAAGTCACCAGTTGCTCTTTGACATAATTTTCAGAATACCATTTTCAGGTCAAATAGCTTCAAGTGTAGTATTAAAACATGATATCACTCACACTATTAAGAAAGGTTTGCAGAAATCTGAACAACCCAATCTTTCTGCAGGGCATCATCAGCCAATCACTAGTTAATATATTAATTGTTAAGATAATAGTCATTGTGATTTACTTAACTTACATTCATAGGAAAAGACAATGAAACAAATGTTCCAGTGGCAAATGTTTAAAAGCCAAGCTTTATTAAATGGAAAATCTGTTGTTGTTTTTTTAAATTAAATAAAATTGGTCTGTTGCTTACTTTTTGTAGTGGCTGCCTTAACAAAATAAACACGCAGGGAGAAAATCAGACTCCATTAAAGTCAATGGCAAAATTCCCACTGACTTTAGTAGGGCCAGGATTTTATCCCTAATATTTCATATTAGCTGTCTTATATTAAGAATTATTACTAACAAGATATGCAGGTATGGTGAAGAACAGACACAGTGGATGCATTGTGAAGAATTAGGCTGAAGACAAAGGGGTTTCAACTTTTTGAATATTAGGGGAACTAAGTAGAAGCAGTATCATATACTTTAATGAAGCATATTACTGTATTTATACAGAGATAAATGTTAATTTTAAGTCTCTCATTATGAGCTTGCTCCTACTCTCAATCTTATAGTAAAACTCCCATTGCTTGCAAGGGGGTTGGATTGGGTTTTGTGTCTGTCCATCTGTCTGGAGTTTGAGAGTAAGGTTTAGAATATGAAATGGATTAGAAATAGACTCAGTGACTGGTCAAAAATCTTTTGTTCTATGTTTGTATGTTGGATGCCATGAATGTCTATAATCCTAATTTGTGGTCAAACTGGGAGGTCATACTCAGTGGGGGCCTGAAGAGGTCTGTCCCAGGTCTGGTACTAGTTAATGTTTGATAATGAGAGTATGCTTATGAAATTTATGGATGACACCAAGCTGAGCAGGGTTGCAAGCACTTTGAAGGACAGGATTAGAATTCAAAATGCCCTTGACAAGTTGGAGAGTTGATCTGAAATCAACAAGCTGGAATTCAATAAAGGCAAAGGCAAAGGCAAAGGCAAAATCATATGTACAAACACAAAATGGGGAATAACTGGCTAGGCAGCAGTACTGCAGGAAAGGATCTGGGGCTCACAGATTGAATATGAATCAATAATGGGATGCAGTTGCAAAAACGTCAAGTATCATTCTGAAGTGTATTAAGATGAGTGTCATATGTAAGACACAGGAGGTAATTATTCTACTCTGCTTGGCACTGGTGAGGCCTCAGCTGGAGTATTGTGTCTAGTTTTGGTTGCCACACTTGAAGAAAGATGTGGACAAATTGGATAGAATCCAGAGGAGAGTAACAAAAATTATAAAAAGTTTAGAAAACCTGACTTGAGGAAAGTTAAAAATAACTGGGCATGTTTAGTCTTGAGAAAAGAAGACTGAGGGGGGACCTGATAACAGTCTTCCAGTATGTTAAGGGCTGGTATAAAGAGGACTGTGATCAATTGATCTTCATGTCCACTGACGGGCTTAATCTATAGCAAGGAAGATTTAGGTTAGATATTAGGAAAAACTTTGACTAAAAGATAGTTAAGTATTGAAATAGGTTACCAACAGAGGTTGTAGAATCCGTGTCATTTTAGTTTTTAAGAACAGGTTAAATAAACATCTGTCAGGGATGATCTAGGTTTACTTGGCCTTCCTCAGGATAGGGGGGGTGGAGTAGATGCCCTCTTGAGGTCCTTTCCAGCTCTATATTTCTGTGATTCCCCAACCAGATTTCTATGAGCTATTTTTCAAATAGTAAACTAAATATCTTTCCTCCTCAGCATAGTACTTTTTACTCTTGGTGAAAATACTATAGATAAGACATATGCATTGTTATTAAATTTACTTTGGAGAACAAAGACTGCAGCAAGTAACAGGAAAAACTTTTCATTTAAGTTTAAAAAAAATCAGCATTTTTTTTATTCCTACTAATGGTTGATTTTTAACTTTTTACCCAGATTTACTTATTTTAACATGTTCCCAAGAAAAATCATAAGTAATGGTTGTAGAATTACTTGCCACACACAAAAATTACTTACCAGACACTAGACTTTAAGATACCTTTTCCAAGTTCACGCATAGGGAAAAGTAACCCCCAACAGTTGAGACATTTCAGGGCTCTGTGCAGGGTCAGTTCCCAAACTGGGGATGCCTTTGCCAACTATTAAATCTGAATCCTTAGACTTAATCCAGGATTTCACAGGAGGAGAAAGCAAGTTTGCTTTTTAAAAAAATGTTATTGATGATGGATAACCAGGCAGTAGGGCAGTGGTGGGCAACCTGCAGCCCGCGCCGCTTCCTGCAACTCCCATTGGCCAGGAACGGCGAACCGCGGCCATGCCTGTGGAAGGTCAATATAAACACTGTCTTGCGGCCTGCCAGTGGATTACTCTGGCGGGCCGCAGGTTGCCCATCACTGCAGTAGGGCAACACTGTTACTCCACAAAGCTCTTATAGAATGGAATTTTGTTTCCATCAGATCATCATGAACTTGGTGTATATGCTTTTGGATAAGTATGATTTTTGTAGTTAGTAAAGGCCCAATCCTACAATGTGCGGAATGACCTGAACTCCCATTCAAGTCCGTGATTGAGCCTTCGGATTGAAAATATTTGTAATAGTTTAAATGTGGATACTACATATATTGTAAATGATTTAACTTAAAATACTGTTAGTAAAACACAGTAAAAAGAAGGTAAGTTGTTAGAGTGCAAAATGAAGGAGAAAGCAATGTAAATGACAAATTATTAATGAGAAAGCTGCTGTACCTTGAAAAAGAGACACAATTGTTTTCCATATGAAATATTACAAGCTTGACTGGAAGTTAGTTTTGAAGTCTGCTTTTTACCACTCTGGAGTCATTCCCTGGTTGTCTGTAAGAGTTTTTACTATACTACTACTCTGTATAAAATTCTTAACTAACCATTCCCCAGACATGAAAGAACATTGTAGTAGTGCTGCACTCAAATAGGAGGAGGAGTGCTTATGACCTGTACAGAGATTTGCTAATGAACCCAGGAAGGAGTCTATTCTGGTCCTCCTTGGCCAAAGGTTAGTGGTCTGGAATGAGTTTTCTTGGATTGGGGTTAAAAGTGAAAAAAATTGAAGAATATCTGCAAGACTTTCTGGGCATGAAGGACTGCAACAGAGTGTAAAATGTCTTGTACTGACTGCTTTAATTTTTCTTTCTTCAGATGATAGGGCTAGGTATCATAGGACCCAGTCCTGCAAAGAATTATGCAAGTGCTGAGCTTTAAGGACTTAAATAGTCCAATTGAACTCAGTGTGACTTTGTTAGTGCTTAAAATTAGCTGTTGTGTGTAAGTCTTTTCAGGATTGAGGCCCTGGTCAGGAGTAGATCAAGAGTCCGTTTTAAAGAGTAACTACAGTTATCAGCTTGTATTTATCAGCTGCAAATAGAGAGATTCTTTTTAAAGTGAGTCTGACCTGTAACACTTGTCTTTTGTATGTTCTGACAGACATCTGTAACAATCTGGGTTAGAAAAAGATTTTTAATACATAAATAGTAGGGCTGTCTATTAATTGCAGTTAATGCCTGCAATTAACTGAAAGCAAAATTAATGTGTTCATTTTTTTTAACGTGTTAATTGCATACCTGTGAGCGGGGTGGGAGGCATCAACCCGCGGGAGAAGGGGCTGAAGCCCCAGCCCGCAGCTCGGGAGGAGGCATTGTGGGGGTTGAAGCCCTAGCCTACAGCTCTGGAGGTGGAGCAGGGGCTGGAGCAGCCCCAGCCTGCAGCTTCCCAAGCGGCAGGGGGGCTGGAGCAGCTCCAGCCCGCAGCTTCCTGGGTGGAGGAGGGGGGGGGCTGGAGCCCTGCACCCCAAACCCTGAGAGCGACTGAAGCCCTGAGTCCCAAGAGTGGGTGAAGCCCCAAGCCCCATGCTCCAAGAGGGGTTGAAGCCCTGTAGCTCCCAGACCTGACCCTATATTTGAAAATATAGAAAATCCCAAAAATATTTAAATAATGGTATTCTAATATTGCTGAACAGTGTGATTAAAATGGCGATTAATCATGATTAATTTTTTAATCTCATGATTAATCACAATTAATTTTTTTAATTGCTTGACAGCCCTAATTAATAGTATTTTAATATAAGCTTCAAAATCTTTAGTTGCTGTTTAGATACCTTTTAAAATTTAATGTAGAAACAGTATGGAAATTGATAATGTTAATGCTTTAGCAAATATATTCAGTGCACATGCTGGCTCTGATTACCTCATTGAGGGATTTTCCCCAAGAGCTGTAGAAACTTGGCCCTGCAGTGTTTCCATTATATTGTCATCTGAGTACATCTGCAGAGGTGTATTAAACTGAGCATGTACAATCTTGACACCAGGAAGTTCCATTTCCAAGGGAATGTTAGGGGCCATCTTAGATGCAGCTTTCAAATCAGTAGGGCAAATAGTACTGAGAGTACTAACAGAAGAGGGGGTACTACGTCCACTGCCACCATCAATACCGGAAGGAGTACTGCCTCCACTGTGTTAATAGCCAGTTTACAGAAAGGTGTGCAACACATACCCGAAATAAAGACAAAATAAACAAGTGTAGAGATGTTAACATGACTGTAAAGAAAGAGATGAAATCTATCAAATATAGAAAAGCAAAAGTATGTTTAATCTAGTCAACTTTACTTCCTTAATTCCCTCCCCTCCCCCCCCCCCAACAACAACTGCAAACAAAACCCAAGACCAAGCAATTAAAAACTCTGAATCTGTGAAAGCCTGGTTTATAAATATATTTTTCCCTGTCACTGACAGTAAATATAACCTTCTGAAAGTTCAGAGTACTTGGAAAATAATATTACTTTGTACTTTTAACATTGTGCCTTTTTCAGAGGATTAATGAAGCCTCATCAGACCCCTCTGAACTAGGTAAGCATTATTCCAGCCTCACAATGGGAAGTGGAGGCATTGAGAGGTTAAGTGACTTGCCCAAGATCACACAGTCAATGATAGAGCCAGGAATTAGAACCCAAACTCTTCATTCCAGTCTGTGACCTAAATGCTACATTACATTTTCTCACTTGAAAGGGTTTTCTATAAAGAAAACTTAAAATAACACGTGACCTTTTAAGATTTTCCTTAATACTACACTGAAGTATTTATTACACCTTTAAAGTTATTTCAACAATAAAGTTATTACATATTTTTTCCATATATTTTGTTGAAAATTTCAAAAAAAGTTTAAAATGTTAAAAAAATAACTGGACATACTTTTGCCATTCTAAATTATAACAATTCCAAGCAGAATGTAAAATGGCCCTTCACAAAAACAGAATAGATTCTCAAATGATATGAAATGAAACTTGGTCACTGTTACTTTTGAATTTGACCTTATTTTTGATTTAGAATGAAAATAGGATGTTGGCTACAACTCCAGTTTTAGAAAAGCTGTAAAGCCGCTGGACATTAATATGGGCAAAACCTCTGGAAAATCATTAGCAGAGTAACGTAGTGAATGTTACATCAAAATGTTTCTTTTCAGTGTCACTGGTTTTACCATTCTTCCCATAGCACTTAGGGCCCTGTTCAGCCCTAATTTGACTCAGAGGGTTTCTTTTTCGAGGGGGCAATTTTTCCAGGAACAATGCATAACCCAGGCCTTCCACAGTCATCTGAGACCACTTCCTTATCACGGCCATAGTCACATATATATGGTAATCAAACTCTTGGGAAGGATTGTGATTCAATCTGCTTCCTTCGACCTACATGTTTGTGTACTGATAGGTTCTTTTCTGGCTGACTCCTGAATAAATCAGGGAGAATTTTATATTGCTCTCAGTTTGGAGATACAATACAGTGCCTGCCTGACAGCCACATTTCAGAACTCTGCAATGGAGAGGAAGAGGGACCACAATAACCCAAAATTAATGCTCCCTTTAGTTCTTAAGTGGAATTTGTACAGGACCACATTCTGAAAGTTTAAAGAGAGAAACATTCCTTACCACCAAAGGAAAATTAATTCCAAAAAAGACAGGCAAGTTCCCAAGTAAGTATGCTGTCCCAGCATGCCCCAGCCAAAAGCCCATAGAAGGGACCAGTCACAGATACACAAGCCAGTGCTTAGAAAAATCAGGGTCACACGTTAGAAGATTTGGATCCTGTGGCAGTGCAAGACTTGTTAATGATGAGTTTAAAAAAATGGAATATATTGAGAGAAGGCCAAAAGAAGCATAGCTATTGCTACCAGCAACAAGGAGAGGCAATGCTAAGTTAGTGTAAAGATTTCATACATCTGTTAATTAGTTTTGTCAGCATGAAGTCTATAATTGTGCCTAACATTTCATTTATTGGCCAAATCCTACAGTTCACACTTGGTCCTTATTTTGGCAGAAATCCTATTGAGAGAGGACTGTAGGAGTTGGCCTTATATCCTGAAGAGAGATTTACAACTGAGATGGTGTTATTACTGTATTTAATAAAGGATAATATGAATGTAACCTGTTTTGGGTTGTAATCCGCAACAGTTGCTTTAGGAACTTCCAACATCATAAATTAAAATTTCTCTTTTGGCAAACGTGACTTTAGGTACCAAATAAGCAGAATTTGCTTAATGTATATGTTCAGTCCAGAGGCTAAAAAACTAACTGGCAACCACTGCTGTTGCGACTACTTTGCAATTGCAAAGCACCATTCATCTGAGGCTAATAAATAATACTTGCAATTTGAAGTATACAGAACTTTCCATTGTTAAAGCACTTTACAAATATTAACTAATGAAGACCACAAAGCTTGATCACTTTTTTTATCAGATTAATTTTTGCATCTAATTTCCCATCTGCAATCCTGAAAAATGGTCATTTGTTTAAATATGTTCACTGAAAATGACAAGTATCTTTTACAAAGCATTGCTTGATTTAAAAAATGAATTTTCAGAACATACATTATGAAACAATCCTAAATATTCAAGATTATATAGAATGAGAGTGCTTACTATAAGAATAAATGCAAAAATATATGACCTCTTATAGACAGTCCCAACATTCAACTAAATGAGAAAAAGGTGATATTAATATAGTTGAACCTTGTAAATTCTCACTGTGATGGTCTACAAGTCCAAACATTGTCACAAAAAACAGTTTCACGCCACTTCTCTGCAAAGATTTAATAATGGTGTGCTATAGTGGGGTCACACGTAGATTGTGACCTGTCCTTTGTGCCAACACAAGGAAGTAAGGGGGCATCAGGTACACTCTGACTCCTCTGTGCCTGTGCTCTATACTGGCAGTTCTTGTGCATGGGAGGAGCAGGCCACATAGAGTAGAGCTACTGCATCCCCACTTCCTGCAGGTGAGTAGGAAAGGGTGGAATGGACAGGGAGTGGGTGGACTGCAGACTGCAGTTAAGCTGGCACATTGGGAAGCATACTCTACAACAGATCTAGATCTAGTGCAGTTTACTTCTTCTCAACAGCTGTAGGGAGACTGAGGGAGAGAGAGAGAGAGACTCCCTGTGCCAAAATCTCCCGTCTAGGGCACCCCAGAGGGCAGTGCAACAATGTGCTGTCCCTTGCAATGCACTAGATCATAATCTGATGACCTATCCCTAAAACACTAAACTTTTCATGGTATGGATCTTGTCATTTGTATGTGTCTGTGAGATGTGTAACAGCTGTAGAAATAATAACTAAGAATATACATAATTAAAACTAAACTTCATTTGTCAAAACAAATGAACAACACCCTTAATCTTTTTTATTGTACCAGTTCACTAACTGGACAGTTCACAAAATTTGATAATCTGCATGTGTCTGGCCATCATGAATAGGATGTCAATGAGGTTCATGCCAACTGCTTTGACTTCTCAGACTGCTGTATCAGACTTGAGTTGCTGGAATTATGACACAAATATTTTTTTACTTTGAAAATAAAGTACGGAACTGAAGCCACTGGTAGTTACAAAACCCCTGTACTGGAAGGCAGTGTCCATAGAAATTTGCCCACTCAAGCCTGTGAGGCCTCCTAGCCTATGTAGCCACAGAGGCTGCCTTTGATTCTAGAAGGATACTTTTCCTTCTGTTGTGATCAAGTAATATTGTTTCAGGCATTATAACACACAATTATGAGAGAGAGAGAGAGAGAGAGAGAGAGAGAGGTTAGATTTAAAAAATGGAGCTCATGTGCAAAAGCTCTTCCCTTTCTGATAGTTTTACAACTCTGTGGTGCTCAGATTTTTCTTTTATTTAGTTCCTCTGCAGATTGCATTGTGAATAGGTCAGCCTGCTGTAGAGTGATTAAGTGTGGCCTTTACAATCTACATGGTTCAGAGGATCCTGATTTGACAGTTTGGATTAAATTCTTAATTAGCAAGTTTACAAGTGATACATACGTATAGTGGGACTAGAGAATTTCACAGCTCCATAAACTTGTCAAGATCAGATTCTGATCTCAATTGCACTGATGTAAATGTGGACTAGGTGCACTGAGTTGAAGAACCTTCACTGGAGTTATTCCAGACTCTCACCAGTGTCACTGACCTTAGAATCTGGACTCTCTTCCTTTAGGAAATGGAAGCCTGAGCTCTGCAAAGCATGCATTTTATTTTTTAAAAGCTTTAAAATAAGCTTTAATCGCATAAAATAATTTTGAGTGCATTAATATCACATTTTCATATGAATTGTGAGTATGCATTAAAAAACCCATGCATCCAACACATCATACAGTTAGAGTTTATAACCTGCTTCGGCCTGAGACTATGAAAGGTTTGGGACGAATATTATGCTTGTGTTCAAAGTAGTTCGTATCCTGTAAAAAAAAAAAAAGGATTAAAATAACTTCCCTCAGTTGATGAATATTTATTATTGGGTAAAATTAGCGTACACAAAAGTTACAAATTGTTAAGAACCAGCTACTTTTATGTTGCATACTAGTGGTATTAAAACACACTTGCTGTTATAGTCAGAAACACAGAAGAGTAAAGGGTAGTGTAAGAGGGAAGGATGGTGTGTCGTATCGCAGCCAAACCCAGTGAAGGGGAATTTTTAACTATCTACATTATCGCTACTTTTATAGCTGAATGTTCACTCCTGGATGTTAAAAGGAAATTGCTTCATTTATCACCAGTTTTGAAAATATGACAGAAGTTTAGAGAATCAAAAAAGAAAAGTAAAACAACAAGAGCTGGACTTTTGAATGGACAACAAAACAGAGAGTGGTATTTCCACAAGAGACCATGTAATGTAAGTAAACACCAATACTTACTTTTGAGGTGAACTAGGAATTAGACCCCTCAGTTGTCCCTGAAGAGCGTCTTGAATATTGCCAGATGAATACAGCCCAATTGGAGAATTATAGGAGGAACTCACTACCTGTCTTTTGTCATCAATGTTTGCTGCTGCAACAAAAGGCTGGGCCCTTCTGTTATGAGCTGTACCAATAGGCTTGAATTCCTGTACGTAATAGGCAGACAAAATACACAAAGCTACAGTGCACACTGAAGCTAATAACAAGCAAAACTGACAACACTGGAATTTATTAATCTCATCTTTCTTTCTCCACTGGAACTTAAAGGCTTGATTAAGTAAACACATAGGTTACACAGACATTCTGTTTATCCATTAAACTTTCATGCGCGTGTAAGCCATGTACATTCAAATGTTATTTGTGTGCCTTGTGAAGACAAATAGAATGAGTGGTATGTTTGCAAATATACGTAAAAACTTCAATAATTTTGTAATTGGTATAAGGGTTTCATGTAATCATATACACTTTAAAAGTATTTTTCTTTTTTTTCACTGTTTGCTTTATGAATTTTGTCTATAGTCAGTTTAATTGTTTACCTTAATTGTTAGCTAGTCCCAGTCCTCTGTTGTTTGTGTGGGTTTGTTACACAGCAATAGGGGAGAGAAACACATTTTAAAATAGGGAAATGAGATTGTAAAGCCAAAAAATTTGGCAGGGGAGCATTGGTGAAGGCATAGCTCCTGAAATTATTTTTAACTGAAATAGACTAGATTTCATTCCTAGGGAAGAGGTCAATGTCAGAGCTTCTATTAGCCCTTAAAAAAGAAAAATCATAGATACATAGGCTGCCTACCAGAAGATGCAAACAGGAAAAAGCAGTTTTATTAAAAGAGAAAGTTAAGAAATAATGAACTGAAGAAAACTACAAGAACAGCACATAGGTAAGTCACCACAGAGAAGTTCATCTGCAGTTTTGTGTTGCTGTACGTTGTGAAGGGGATGCGATATAACAGTATATTAGTAATTAGATATTATCTTTTACTATCATTGAGGATCATTTCTAATTTATGTAATGTATTTGATTCACAATATTGGAAATTGATTCAATTCCATCATATACATTTAGGTCACAATAAGCAAATATTAAAAACCCCTAAAAATGGTCATTTCATCTCATTTTTAATTGTTGTTGACAAATGAGGACATGTGACATCATAATAGCATCTTCACAATGTTACAATGGTCAAAAGTATATTTGCATTGTTGCAATTAGTTAGACTTAAATTCCCTTTTCTAGGAAAATCATAAGGTGCACAAAATGTCAACGACAAAACATACAGCAGTCAAAACAGTCCAGCTCTTGTGTTTATTATACTTAAAACTAGGAAAGTTGTTCCTTTACACCAGAAATTTAGTAAGATCCAAGAGCATTCAAAGTCAAAACAGGAATAAGAAGGAATTACAATATTTAATTATGTTGTTATAGCTAACAGATGACCTTCTAATCAGTACAGGGCTAAGTCATTTTCATGACTATGTTCATGCCAGAAACAGAGGGAAGGTGGCTCAAGCAGTTTACATGTATCAACAGTGTACATGGAATGAGTTCAGGACTGGGGCCACATATTAATTAATAATGATATATTATTATTCATGTTGTATACTTTCATAAAAAGTACATTATTGTTTATGTTTTGGAGGTGTCCTAACACTGAAAGACCTTTAGTTTAACTCATAGCACAATGTTGGGAGATATAAATTGGTGTTAAATGAAGGTGTGTGAAGGGCAGGGACTCATATTTTGGCATAATTATCATGCTTTAAAACTTGATTGCAATTACTAATACATTCTGATCATGTATAATATAGTGATTATTGGATTCTTTTTCTGGTTTTGTTTAGATTTCTACCCTTAGCTATATAATAATAAAATTAACCCTGTAGGGAAAGTATAACATCTTTGCTATTCAAAAATCAGATCACACTGAGCACCATATTTAAAACGACAGGAAATCCATAAGGTAAGGCAGAAGTAAAATATAATTAAAAAAAACTACTATAAGAAAAACGGTCACTTTAGCTGAGGTTAAAAAAGGCAAAAGGAGAAAGAAAAATATATGATCTACAGCACTGTTTCACACTGCTAATAGAACATAAAAGAACAAACCAAAAGAGGTGTTTATTATTAAAGCAACATGCATTAGCCGTTTTAGGCAGACTTATTTTCTTTGACTGTTTAAACTAGTCGAAATCCTTATGTTATAAATTGCTTTCTTACATAACCCCATGTTCGGCTATGTTACTAATACTAATAAAATGGTCTATTATTTCACAATATTTATCCATCATATTATATCATATTTCAATAGAAATGAAAAAGCTGGCTATTTTCTATCAGAATCAACCAAGCTGGCCATCAGGAATGGCTCTCAAGCAGCATTTCCTATTGTTAAGTAGTATTTCTGCCATAGGCTTCACTGCTGGCCCTTGCCCACAGTTTTTCCTGGGGTAGGAGGAGGAAGAACTGTGGGCAGTAAGTCCTTGTCCAGCTGGCTAAAAGAAACAAGGTAGTTCCCCTTCAAGGGCTCCCTCTGCAACTAGTAGCAGAGGTGGAAGAAGGGGGAATGTCTACCTGCACAGAGTGGGATGAAGCAGGAAACAGCTGAAAGAGGTTGGGGAGAGGCATTGGCCTTCCAGCTGATCAAAAGGGGGTTGGTGTTTATACCTTGTGCAGTCTCAATAAAGCCCTCTTTCACCTTGATTGGACTTGCAACACCCACCCTCCCACCCATAGAATCTGAAAAAGGACTGGGTTCCTTCATGATCCACTGTGGGCATCACACTAGCCCTTTTTCCTTGGAGGCTTTTCCCTCGCCACCAGATTGGCTGATGTGGGGAAGGTTTTTTTCACCTTTTCCACAGCAAGTTTGGGATTGGGCAGGGTGAGGCAGTGGGGTTAGGTTATAAAGTCATAACTCAGTAAGTAGAACTCGTGGCAGATGTCCAGTGCAGTTACTCATTATGGAAGGGATATGGTTATAAGATAAAATTGATTATAATAGGATGTAAAAGAAAGCATTCTTCAGGGAGCTGAGGAAGGGGGTGTGTGTGTGTTCAGGACTCCTATGTCTCGTATAGCAGGGAGCCAAACTCACCTCTGGGTGGTGCGGTCCGGTGAGTGATTATGTGAAAATGATTAAGGGAAGACGGATGACTTGCACTGTAAAATATATGGCCGGGTATTCCCAGATATTTTAGGTGAATAAAGTTGTGGCCTAATTACACCACATCCATTGCCTCCTGTGTTTCTTTCGGTTGTGGCTGAACTGTGTGTGTGCGTGTGTGTGTGATGGGGCAGTATTCAGTGCTTATGAATCTTCTAAACTCCGTGAGACTGCTTAGCCTATTTCTTTCTTATGCTAAAGGTTCTTAGTTGAAGTTCCATAATTGGAACTAGGTGAATTATTTTTAATTTTTATATGGCCTCCTGTGAGCTTCTGGAGAATGGCTGTGCACCTGCTGAAATTTAAATTAAACTGAACTCTCTGCTAGCATGCTGGAGCAGGGAATCACTTATAATGTGTTATTGTAATTTTATAACTCTCAAACAGAAGTAATACATTTCTCAGAGTCATTGATTGTCATGTAGATTTTTCTTGGGCATGCGTGAATCTTCATCTATATTATTGTTTAATGTTCAGTTTTTAAAAACACTAATATTCTTGATTTTTTTTAATGTTTATGATACTTTACTTACTGTAGTAAACATTAGCTTTATATTAACAGAGGTTTCTGTCTGGCAGAGAGTCAAAAACTGTGGCTGGATTTTGAAAAAGATCCTGTGTTTACCACAACTATGACCTTTGGAATAAGTTCAAGAGAGACTTAATAACAGGAAATGCTTTTTATAGAACGTGACGGTTTCCCGCTTTTGCAGACCACCTCATGGATGGACAATCTTTTTAATGTAGTGGCGTTTGAGTTAAAAGGAAAATACAATGCTTTGGGATTTTTTCGCTAATCTTGGCCTTTATTTAATTCAGGCATTGTGTCCATCTTTCTCTCAGTTTTCAACAACCTTTAACCTATGTGACTTAAACCAACATTTATTATAGATGCACTATAATTCACCAGCTCAGGCTAAGGAACATTAAGAAATTTTGCCACTGTATTGCTTTTAGTAGCAGAATATATATGGCAGGCTTCAGGTGTTGTGTCTAAATATGCAGTAAAATAAATCTCCTTTAATTTAAAGTTTCACCTATTTCAGAAACAGAATTAATAATGTCATTTTTGTGCAGAGTAGATCAGTATGATGGATGCTCTAGAACAATGGTGGGCAACCTGCCGGCCGCAAGTTGTGTACCACTGCTCTAGAATGATTGTACTTGATTTAAAATATAAATACTCCCTTAAATGGTTCATCATATTTGCTTACAAGCTCAACTACTACTCTGAGGACCTATCTGTTGCTGACTATATATAAACTTTTATTATTTCACTTTTAAAGGAAGAAGTAGACATGCAAATGAATGTTGACTGTTTAGTATAGCACTGTGGTTTTCAAACTTTTTTCATTTGTGGACCCCTTAATAATTTCGAATGGAGGTGCAGACCCCTTTGGAAATACTAGATATAGTCTGAGGACCCCTAGGGGTACACGGACCACAGGTTGAAAACCACTGTTCTATGGTAATGACAACATTTCGTGGACCCCTTAGACATAGTCCGCGCAGCCATAGTGATCCATGGACCACAGGTTGAAAACCACTGCTATAGCAGAAGCAGTTTTTCTGATGACAGTAATGGAGATAGCTTTTCAATAACTTGTTGCCAAATAGTACTTAACTGTTCAACTACATTATATGTTTTTAAAAAATTGTCTCCTTTAGGCATAGAATTATAATGGTATAAGCTTATTGTCACTCAGATTTTTTTTTCTACAGCTTTTTCCATTTGGAGGAAACCCTAACATTAGAAAAGCCTTTTCTTCTGCGTGTGTCCTAGATACCCCACAAAACTATGCATTTGAAATAGTTGTATCGTTTCTTGATGTCCTGTATCAGACTGCTAAAATTACAACACTATTTTTGCTAAAATACATTGTACTAGTTAATACAAAGGTTTGTAGAATATTTAGGAAAAATAGGTAGAATTGGAACATTGAGATTATATTCATGTTTAAAAGCCTGTCAGAGCAGGATTGAATCACTTATTTCATGGAATTCACTGGGATGGAGTCTGTTCCTAAATGTATTGTAGAACAGAGAGTCATGGTAATCCATCATGGAATAATATATTTAAATATTTGTTTTGATGCTGTCCTGCCAGCACAATAATAATCTTTTTCCAGCTAAGATTGAAATTATAATATGTATGTATTAAGGTTAGAGAATATATGGCAAATGGAACAAAGCACTACGAACCACGTTCTGAAATCTATCCCCTACAGCAGGGGCGGACAAACTTTTTGGCCTGAGGGCCACATGGGATTTCCAAAATTGTATGGAGGGCCGGTTGGGGGAGGCTGTGCCTCCCCAAACAGCCAGGCATGGCCTGACCCCCATCCAACCCCCCCTCTTCCCTGTCCCCTGATGGCCCCCCTGGGTCTCCTGCCCCATACACCACTCCCTGTCCCCTGACCATCCCCGGACCCCCCACCCCTGACTGCCCCCTGCCATCCCATGCAACCCCTCCTCTCATTCCTGACTGCCCCCCCGGGACCCCTGCCCCCATTCAACCCCCCTGTTCCCCGCCCCACCCCCTATCCACACCCCTGCCCCCTGACCGCCCCCTCAAACTTCCCTGCCTTCTATCCAACCCACCCTGCTCCCTGCCCCCTTACCGCTCTGCCTGGAGCACTGATGGCTGGCAGCACTACAGCCGAGCCACCTGGCTGGAGCCAGCCACGCACTGCGCAGCTCAGAGCACCAGGTCAGGCCGGGCTCTGCAGCTGCGCTGCCCCAGGAGCTCGCAGCCCCCCCCGCCCAGAGCATTGCGCCGGCAGCGCAGTGAGCTGAGGCTGCGGGGGAGGGGCTGGGGGCTAGTCTCCTGGGCCAGGAGCTCAGGAGCTGGGCAGGAGGGTCCCAAGGGCCGTAGTTTGCCCACCTGTGCCCTACAGCCTCTAGAGCTGCAGTTAAAGTGGCTAGTTGTAGACTGATCAGTGTGGAGCTGGACATCCCTCCCACATGCAGATCTGTACAAGGACATCTATGTAAGTTCTAGGCAGGTGAGAATTCAAACAGATTTCATTTGCCTTGTTCAAGTGCAGGGACAAGGATTTTACCTTTCTTAGCTATAGATAGAATGCTCCAGTTTATGACTAATCCATCTGAATAGTTTAGTCTTCCACAAATTCAGAATTTGCAATTTTCTGAGGCTCTGTGGCTTTGTGTGGTGCCACAATTGTTAATTGAAATAAAGAGACTCAAACTTACCGGACCACCCTGTTCAACTGACTGTCACATCACAAAGACTACTATGGTATTATAACTGAATAATTTTGATATTTTACCTTTAGTCCCATTTGAAGAAATTAAAAATATGATGGATGAAATATCAAAAAGAGATACAGCAATTTAAACAACATTAGTATCAAAGGAGATATTTTCTTTCCATAATAAAACTATAGTGAAGTGTAAAGTTTTCAGAGAATGTTTGAGGCACTCTGCAGTTTTTCCACAAGAGAATTTTAGGTTTCATTTAAATGTAAATGTGAAATTTAAAATGTCAATCATTTAAAATTATGTCCATGTATTTAATATATTTTATGATTTATATCAAGTTAAGTAGACAGTGGAGGAAATGTGCTATAAAGAATTATAATGACAATGAATGAGACAATTTAGAATGTGAAAAGCTATATTGAAGTGTGTTGGTGACTTATAAAACTTCATACCTGTGGATCAGCTTCCAAATTTATTTTAAAGGGATGTGCTTTGCCATCTTCTGAAACTTGTGGAGACCATAATCTACTTTCTGCCCTGTTAATAAGAGAAAAAATCCCTCCCATAAACATGGCATATATACATGAAATATATACACTGCAAACTTAAAATCTGAAGTTTGTTCAAAAATCCTTTTGAATGTTTTAACATATAAAATTCTTGTAATGACATGGACAGAATCTTATGTGATGTTTTTGTGTATTTGCTAGTCAGAAAACATACATAGTAAGTTATACATGAAGATACATTGTACTAAAGATTATGTATGGCTCTATAATAGTCTCTTCTTGAGTTCAGGTTTCAGAGGGGTAGCCGTGTTAGTCTGTATCAGCAAAAACAACAAGGAGTCTTTGTGGCACCGTAGAAACTAACAAATTTATTTGGGCACAAGCTTTCGTGGGCTATAACCCACTTCATTGGATGCATGGAGTGGAAAATACAGTAAGCAGGTATAAATATATAGCACATGAAAAGATGGGAGTTGCCTTACCAAGTGAGTAAGGCAACTCTCATCTTAGCAGTGACCCCCCACTTGGTAAGGCAACTCCCATCTTTTCATGTGCTGTATATTTATACCTGCTTACTGTATTTTCCATTCCATGAATCCGATGAAGTGGGTTATAGCCCATGAAAGCTCATGCCCAAATACATTTGTTAGTCTCTAAGGCGCCACAAGGACTCCTCGTTGTTTTTGCTGAGTTCAGTGATATCAGGAGCAGGCCCTCTGTACCTTTCACCTGAGATTCTCAAAGCATTTCACAAACATGAATTAAGCAAGCCTGAAAAACAACCATGTGAAGTTATTACTATTTCAATCTTTTCAATTGGGAAAATGCAGAGACTTATGACCTGTTTTTCAAAATTAGGTAAGTGCAATTGACATATGTAAAAAGCATAATTTAAGCATGATTTGTTACAGTTGTGTATGCATACTGGGTAACTGCAAATGATCCTTTGCGTCCCATTTGGCATGCATAATAGTAGTAATTATGTGTGTAAATTTAGAATTTTTACATGCTGAATTACACATACCTTAGTCTGAAAATCAGGCCCTAACACTGACGTACATCAAGTCAGTGAGAGAGCCTTAAATAAAATGTAGATTCTCTGACCCCCAAACCTGTGCTGTAAGCCACTAGACAGCGTTCTCTCCAGTAAACATGTTTCTTGACGTGAAAAGGAGAACTGCAGTAATATGGTCAGCATATTTTAAAAGTTATCTCTGTGGCAATTTAATGACTGAGTTAAATTTTCATCTGTGGCGCATATATTTAAAACACTGGTAAATTGGGGACTGAGTTTACAGCTGCCCCATGCACAGAATTTTAGTAGAAATTTTTTGAGAACTACAGCTGCAGATTTAGGCCCAGAAAACATAATTTTATGAAGCACCTTGCACTCTTGTGATCCCAAAGCATTGCATAAAGCAATGAGTCATTTGTTGTTATGCTATCTGCTTAATTTAGACCTTGATTCAGGAAAACACTTACGCATTCACTTAACTTATAAATATGTACTTAAGTTCATGTTGACCTCAAACTTTAAAGGTAAACACATGCTTAAATGCCACCCTCAGTAGAGATGCTTTCCTGAATTGAGGCTTTAAGCCATGATCCTGCAACTGATTTTGCATGTGTTTAACTTTACTACCAACTGTAGTCCCATTGATGTGAATGGTACTACTCATGTTAGTAACGTTAAGTATGTGCATAGGTGTTTGCAGAATTGGGGCCCTAAATTGTAATGGCCTGATCCTGTGAGATGCTGTTCCCATTGACAAAGAGATGGTCAGCATCGTGCAAATTGAACCTCTGGTCTCCCGTATGTCTATAAAGTTCCATTCGCATAAGTGGTGCTACAAAAATAATACTGATAGTGCAGGATTTATAGACATGATCCAAAACCCATTTAAGTCAATGGACAGCAAGGGTAAAAACCCTTATGAATTCAGAAGTATCATACACAGAATCTTAGATGCTGGAATCTGTTAAGAAATGGAATACTATCAATGAGATTATTCCTTATTCTTTTTGAAAGGATCCATGGAATATGTAATGTCTACTTAGACAGTCATCAGATCAGAGGAAAAAAGACCTCAGTTTCTTAATGTCTCCTCCGAAAGTAAATATGATGTTGTGATCCATACATATAATGAAATACCTCTCAATTTTGAGACAAAGTTGATGTGATGCTGCTTTAATTCTCTCCTGTGCATCGTTATGAGTCATGTTCTCTGTACCATAGCCATCAATAGCTAGAATGACATCACCAGGACTTAAATTGGCTGCTGAAGCCTTGCTTCCTGGAGTAATCTAAAAGATATAAGAAAAAAACTATTATTTTTTACTATTTTTTTTAAATTAAAGCACATCTGTGAATCTCTCTAAATAACAGTAATCGTAATTTTCACTTTTTGAATACTCTGTGTTTTTTCCAATATTTTACCAGGTTTGAGACGAAAATGTAATGTAATCCCAATCTTAAAAACAAAAATTACAGCAGGAATATCTATGCTTTCTCGAAAACAAGCAAAAAAATTGAGAGTGCACACTTTGTCTCTAATTTTTCACTTCTCCTAATTAATTCTACCTGTTGTCTTTACAGCTAAGCTGTCACCTCTTAGTTTTGAAAAGAAAATAAGAAAATTTGGTTTTTTTAATACACATTTCCTAAAAGATCCAGCTCCATGAAGAAACGCTTTCAGGTTTTATCTATTTTCCTCTGCATCCCCTTTGTTTTTCCTTTATTTTTTGTATGTAGCTGTTAAATTTTTCTTTGCTTTTTACAATACTTTTTCTATGTAAAATGGTTTAAATATTTCTTAAACTAATAAAATATAAATCCAGACAGAATATTTGCATATTTTCAAATAGGAAAGGCTGGCAACTATAATTATGACCTAAAAAGGACCTCCCTCACTAATTCTGGATGTCATCCTTGCTTGTGAACATGAGATTTTACACACTTCTAAATTGACGCTACATTTCTATACAGGCCCTCTAATTTACAAGAAAAATATTATGGTGACATTTAAAATCCAACCAGATAAGCCATTTTACACCACACCAGCATTTAATCTCAACAGATTTGTTAATTCACAGTCTTTAAGGACTAGATTGTACCTTTTAGACACTGACCATCATTGAGGTTGAAGCAGAGCTACCCCTCTATCCTTACCAAAAGATCATTCTCAACTGCTGGGTAAGAGAAAAAACAGCTTTTAATAGGAGAAGAGACTTAGGAGTTTGTTCCTCCTGTTGGCCCTAATCAACCCGAGCGGCTAGTCAAAGTTTGGGTCCCTTGGGATGTTCCAGTTGGAAGTAGAAATTGATGGAGTCTGGTATTTTCTTTCATGCAATCTTTTTAATTTACAAGGAATGTATAAAATCCTGTCTCTCTCAATGCAGAAGGAACCAAGAACAAACGGAGCATTTCTTAGGTTACAGCCCCCAAGCCTCGTTAGCCAAAAACAGACCCAAAAGCTCTCTCTCTAGTTTTTTTCCAGGATCACATTGGGTACATCTACCCTGAAAACAAACACACAAACAATGATGGCAGCGAGTCTCAGAGCCTGGATCAACTAACTCAGGCTCATGCTGCAGGGCTAAAAATAGCTCTGAAGATGTTCCTGCTCAGACTGGAGCCTGGGCTCTGATACCCTCCACCCTCATTGGGTTTCAGAGCCCAGGCTCTAGCCTGAGCAAGAATGTCGCACTCCTATTTTTAGCTCGGTAGTGCGAGCCCAAGTCAGTTGCCCTGGGTTCTGAGACTTGCTGCTGCAGTCTAGACATGCCTATTGTGTTTACAGATTCCTGGTCAGCTTTCTTGCCCCTCCTCCTCTCTCCCTTGTTGTCTGGTTTCAGTTTCTATGTATTTTCACAGCCTTACACACACCTGGTCACAATACCCAGTTGAACCCTTCACCCACATAGTGCTAGTTTCTGGGCAGACTCTCTTAGGCTTTATTTTAGTTGTGGCCCCTTAATTGTCTTTTACACTATCTTAATGGAGGACTTGTTCATACATCAGTTTGAATGAAATTTTAATTCAGCCCATAATAAGGTTTCACCTACAATAATACCTCCCACTCACCTCAGCTTTGCCTGTCACCCCAATGAGGCCTAAAATAATGACACCCAATAACCTAAACGGAAAGAAATAATTTAACATATTACTACTGATACAAGCTTAACTATTTACATTTCTACAGTGTCTTTCTGTCAGGATAGTTTCACATCACCTTTCAGTCAGCCCCTGAGGAATGCCTATCGTTTCTGCTGAACTTGTTGGCTGAAGCAGACCCTTTTATCTGAATGGGGAATCCATCTCTGTAACAACTTTTCTAGCCTCAACTTCCACAGCTACATTCTCAGATGGGGCGGGGGGGGGGGAGAGGAGGGAGGTGGTCAGGCAGGCAAGCTGAAATTCTGTCCGTCAAACTGTAAGAACTAGCCTCTGTGTCCAATATGAAAGGGGATTTGAAACATGGATAGGCCAAGAGAGGAACAGTCACAAAAGCCTTTTTCAGCATGCTGATCACTTTCCATTTTTTTCTATTTGCTGCTTGTCAGAAATGTTCAGCAAACGAGCTGGGATCAGGTTTTATTTCAGGTCCACAAGAGTTTTAGCAGCTAAGATTACCCTGAGACCCTGGGTCTCAAAACAGATTTCAGCCACTCTCCATCTTTCCTTTGTTGGAAAGCTACCAATGCATGTAGCTGTTATAATGCTCCCCGGGGCAGGACAATTTTTCCACTGCAAACCAATTACCTACAAATGATTTATCCCACCCGGGCCATATCTTTACAGGGAATTTCACAGACTGAATTTGTAAGACACCTTTCCTGACATGGATTACACAGTTATTAGCCAAGTACCAGAGGGGTAGCTGTGTTAATCTGTATCCACAGAAACAATGAGGAGTCCGGTGGCACCTTAAAGACAAACAGATTTATTTGGGCATAAACTTTTGTGGGCAAAAAACCCACTTCTTCAGATGCATTGAGTGAAAATTACAGATACAGGCATAAATATATTGGCACATGAAGAGAGGGGAGTTACCTTACAAGTGGAGAACCAGTGTTGACAAGGCCAATTCAGTCAGGGTGGATGTGGTCCACTCCCAATAATTGATGAGGAGGTGTCAATACCAAGAGAGGGAAAATTGCTTTTGTAGTGAGCCAGCCACTCCCAGCCCCTATTCAAGCCCAAATTAATGGTGTCAAGTTTGCAAATGAATTGTAGCTCTGCAGTTTCTCTTTGAAGTCTGTTTTTGAAGTTTTTTTTGTTGAAGAATGGCTACTTTTAAATCTGTTATTGACTGTCCTGGGAGATTGAAGTGTTCTTCTAGTGGCTTTTGTATGTTACCATTCCTGATGTCTGATTTGTGTCCATTTATCCTTTTACGAGAGACTGTCCAGTTTGGCCAACGTACATGGCAGAGGGGCATTGCTGGCACATGATGGCATATATCACATTAGTAGATGTGCAGGTGAATGAGCCCCTGATGGCGTGGCTGATGGTGTTGCGAGAGTAGATATGGGGACAGAGTAGGCAATGGGATTTGTTACAGGGATTGGTTCCTGGGTTAATGTTTCTGTGGTGTTAGTAGCCATACGCCCATTACTGTTGTTAACTGCCAAGATCTAAACAAAATCTGTGGAGTTGATCCTTGTATCTCCCCTAACCTTTGCCCCTTTAGGTTGGTGTTCCTTCATTTCCTGAACTGGGAAAGAGGCTTTCACTAGACACTTACAAGAGTCTCTCTTGACCTGTCTTACATTGATAACAATCCTTTCTGTGGCCAGTTTTGTCACAGTACCAACATTTAACTGAACTGTTTCCTTTAATGTTTGCATTATTGCCATTTTCCCGGTTTTACACACCAAATTTATCAGTTTATCTTCTTATTCAATAAGGTCTTGAACCAGATTATAATCTCTTCTTTCATCATACATATGGAACCACAGAGCTGTATTTACAGGGCTCATGGTGATCAGCTTCCATCTTCTACACTAGCAGCTACATTCTTTTCTGGACATTGTTACAAGAAAAGATTCAAGTTCTGTGGAAAATTGGATTCCTTTTGCTGATTTTGATCGGCAAATCCAAGTCCAGCTGAGTATTTATAAATTGATCCATTGCTAGTTTAGCGTTGAGAGTCTTCATGGTATCTGGCGATGCTAGGAACATAAGTCTTTGCAGGTTCTCTGCCAGCTGAGGTGGGATTTCTTCTTTCCTTCTACTTCTAGCTCTTGCCTCTTAGCTTTACCTTGGCCAGATCAGATTGATGGCTAGCTCCAAACTGTGTGTCAAGGGCTTTTACCAGGTCTGGCTAACTCAGTCTCTTTTTCTGTAGGTAAGTTCTGTAGCACAATCAGAGCTGGGCCACCCAAGTTGGCTGATAGTAACCCCCATTTCTGTCCCTCCTCCCAGCCATTCATTTGAGCTGTAATGTTGAACTGAGCCAAATGAGCGTCCCAGCAGAGATGATTCATGCTTGCTGATAGTGGGGGGGAGCCAGCTTCAGCAGTGTTACTGTGCATGCTCAGTCCAAGTGAGCATGTTCTGTATAAGCCAACCAGCCAATCTGGGGGGTCACGTGACGCCGCATGCCCTTCCATGCATCACCTCTGCCAGGAAGTTTTTTCATTATTTGAGCTGGGACAAACTGACTTGTCCCCTCTGAGTCTCTGTGGGTTACAAATGGGGCAGAAAATTGTTGTAAATATCTGGTATTACCCTAGTTCTCTGGCTGGCTCAGTTCCTCATCCAGACAGCTACCTTCCACTGTGATCTGTGACCGTTTGATTTCCTTCTGGACCTGAATTTTCAACTCAAGTCCCCGCTGCAACTCATCTCAGCAAGTTCCAAACTGGCCAAAGCCTGTTTGGTTTCCACTGCTTCATGGAAAAACTTTAGTCAGATTGTTGTTCACCTCATCAATCTGCTTTTACCATTCTAGCCCGGGTGTGTTGCCACTGGGTTTCCCAGTCTGTCCAAGTGTTTTTTAGTTGCAGCTCCATACAACAAACTCATCTCAACCTGCAAGTTCTCTCTGAGCCCTTTCTGGGAAACCTCCTGCTCTTGTTTTAGATCTTGTTTTAGGTCTTGTCTTTAATTCCTTTTGCGAAGTCTCCAGCTCCTATTTGAGGTCTTGTTTTAAATCCTGCTGGCCATTTTTTATTTCTGCAAGAACCTCCATTATTTGTTGCATTTTGGTTCAACAGGAATACCACTAGCTCACAGTCTCTCTACTTGGAAACTGGATCCCACTGCTGACTCCAGTGTTACCCCTTTTTGGCCTGAGCTGCTTGCTAAAATACAGTGTCTAGTAGGTTGCTCCAGTTGGGAGTAGAAATTGGTAAAGTTGGGTATTTTTTTATGCAATTTTGTTTATTTACAAATAATGTAAAAAGTCTTGTGACTGTGAATGCAGAAGGAATCAAGAACAAAAAAAGCAGTTTCTTACCTTACTGCCTCTTCAGTCAACACAAGATCCAAAAGATCTCTTTAGTTTTTTCCATGATCACATGTGCTTACAGGCTCCTACTTGGGTTTCTCCCTATTCTCCCCCCATTCCCAGTTCATGTCTGTTCTCAGTTTCTGTGTGTTTTTACACTGCCATGCACATGTTTGAATGTGACCCCTCTGCCCACATGATGCTAGTTTCTGGGCAGACTGTATTAGGCTTTGTTTTCAGTGTGGTCCCTTGGCTGTCTCTTACAACTACCTTAAATGGAGGATTTGTTCATACATCAGTTTGAACTAGATTTCACCCAACTCATAACATTCCCAATAGTATTTTGGCATGGTTTCTTTCATGGTAAAGGAAACATGCTTTAAAACCTGTGGTAGCCAATCAAGTATTCCTCTAGTGACTAAAAGCAACTGTTCTCTGCAAAGATACAGAGACATTGTTCCAACCTGAGAACACAGTGTTTTCTAGAAATTCTGTTAGGGTGACACAGGGTCATGCTTAACTACCACAATTTAGCCCTGTGTTAGAAAACAGGACTCTCCAATCTGTTAAATATACCAGATGCACACAACTACATCTGTACTACAATCTGGTAGATAGTACTACCTGTGTAGCAAACAATGCTGATTTTCATTGTATGTAAACACACAAATATTGACTGAAAGCCATCGTTGTAAGCTGTCTACTGTACTGCATTTCTACAAGAACCAATAGTTCCAAGTATCAGAGATAACAGGTCCAAAAGTAAGGGAAAGTTGTGCAATATTTGTGCCATAAATCTTCTAATCACCAAAAGAGAGTTAGTCAGTCTTCATCCTCCCATGTCCAAGAAATGGGGTAAGAAATACTTCAAGAACACTGTTTTCTCCAGCTTTAAGTTTACACAGGGTTTTCTATGGAACATCTCTGTCAAATTTTCCTACCATGCAGTTGAAAACCACCTTTCTATCAGGTAACACTTCACTCTACCTAATATCTGTTAGAAAGGTAATTTCTCAGGGGCATATTTAAATTTGAGACAGCATTTAAACTTGCCCACATTAAAAGCATCCATTTATTATATATTTGTACAGCACCTAATACAAAGGGGTCTAACTTGGTTGTGGCCTATGGGCACTACCACAGTATGAATAATAATAATAATAAAATAAATGAATAAGTACCAAAGTGGTTCTAGTTTCTCACCCCAATAAGAGCTTTAAATTTAAGCTTTAAATAAATAAATGAAAGAAAGTGCTCCTGATTCAGTACATTTGAAAATGTCTCCTTACAAAATGCACCATCAGCTGTTTTCAGGTTTAACACTATTTACAGCCAGCCCTGTAAATGAGTTAAACTGATAGGTCTATAAAGGTTGTTAATACATTTGTCTTGGGGTGGGGCATGATTGTGATAGAGTGATCACAGATTCTTAAATCTGTGGAAAGGACAAGAGCAAAGGCCTAGATTCTGAAAGGTTTTCAAATCAGTAGGAGTTAGGCACCTTATACCTTTGAGAATCTGGGCCAAAGTTCTTGCAAATATGAGGGGAGCAAAATATCTGACAAAACTGTCATAACAAAACTTTGTACTCTTTTACTAGCCGAAAGTTTTAAATTTCGTGCACAATAGCACACTTTTAAGCAGATTCCAGTGTTTCCTTTCCCCTTGATATGGTAGAATCCCACCTGGCTGAACAGCCAGTGCTCTACAGGGATTCTTGCTCTCTGCAGATCAGATCATTAGTTCTCGGGAGGTCTTGTGGAAAGGAGAAGCTTCAGATTAATCTCCTCCCACTGAGGCTCAGAAGTAGCTGCTGATGCAGCTCCATGTGTGTGCTGGTGGGGTAAGTGTCATCTGGGTTGTTGACTGGGAGTCTTTAGCCCTGCCCCTTCAGCTCTTCAGAAGTGGCCTGGCCATGTCTCTCAACTTCACACTGTCCCAGCTGTTGGATATTACTAGTGTAGCACTAAATTGATGGAATAGTGTCATGTAAAGTCCAAGGGACAGGGGAGATCCTGGGATGAAGGATAAACTGTATTGGGGTTGCCATTGGGGCAGTGTAAGTGGAAAGTAAATACGTAACTTTTAAAAAATTAAATTCCCTTGCTACAGTTTTTGAATCCCCTAGTCCAGTGGTTCTCAACCTTTCCAGACTACTGTACCCCTTTCAGAAGTCTGATTTGTCTTGTGTACGCCCAAGTTTTACCTCACTTAAAAACTACTTGCTTACAAAATCAGACATAAAAATACAAAAGTGTCACGGCACACTAGTACTGAACAATTGCTCACTTTCTCATTTTTACCATATAATTATAAAATAAATCAATTGAAATATAAATATTGTACTTAACTTACAGTGTATAGTATATAGAGCAATATAAACAAGTTATTTTCTGTATGAAATTTTAGTTTATATTGACTTTTTATGTAGCCTGTTGTAAAACTAGGCAAGTATCTAGATGAGTTGATGTACCCCCTGGAAGACCTCTGCATACGCCTGCTTGAGAACCACTGCCCTAGTCTGTAAGAGTATTGGGGAAGGAAGATCCCTCCTCTCAACAACAGTGAATATAAAGCCCTTCAGCCTTGTTTTCTCTGACAGTATATCTCTTTTGTATATGGCTTTGGGCTTCCGATGATCTGCAATTTTTTTTCAACGATATTCCCAGGCTGCTTTAGGGGTCTTCCCTCTGCCTCTTTAGGACACTTGTTTTTACATTCCGTTACATCCTTCCCATGCCAATGTCGGCGCACAGGGCAGACAGTAGTCTACTCCATACCTCCCGGTCATTTGCTACCGCTTTCATATGGTGTGGAGAGCAGCTGTTCTGCCCTCCCTACAAAGGGTTCTCCTTAAAAATTCTCTTAGGTGCCATCGTTTTCTCACACCAATTGGTTTCCACTTGGCAACTTTGTGTAGGAGTCTGCATGTTGGCATGTGATGTACATGCCCCAGATATGTTTAGAGATTTCTTCTGATTCTGGTGGAGATGAGCTGCTGGTTGGTGATTTTTCAGATCTCTTTGTTGGTGTTGAAGTCTTTCCATTCAGTGTCTGGAATTTTTCATAGACACTGATTTTTAAAGTTGTCTTGTTTTCTGTCTCACTTTTTGGTAGATCTCCAGCTTTTGCAGCTATATGTTAATACTAAGATTATTTTAGTTGAAAATTCTCAATTTTGTTCTGGTGCTGTATATCTTTGATTTTGATACCTTGTTGAGTTTGGTGAATGCTGTGGATGTCTTTCCTATTATTGATGTCACTTCCTTCTTGAGGTCTCCATTGGCTAGTATGGTGGTGCCCTGGTAGATGAACTGTTCTGCTTTCTTGATGTTTTTGCTTTCTAACGTGATGTTATTGCTTGATATCTAGATTTTGAGGCTTTTGTTTAGATTAAGGAGAGAGACTTAACATTAAAGCAAGAGGATGACTTGGAGAACTGCTATGCTAAACAAGTCTAAAAATTCGTATTTTGGAAGTTTGTTCTAAAGAGAATCTCATACCACTGATTGGAAAACATGGAATTAAAAACCCTGCAAGAGAGAGGTTACAAAGATGCATAATTTGTCTGTCTGCCTATAGTATTTCCCAGGGCAATGTGCATATTACTCACACCTTCATCAAAAGCAATATCTTTTGCCTTTCCCAGTACAATTCCAGTCTATAAAACTACTCTACTGACTTCTAGAAATCCATTTAATTTCAATTAAACCTTCAGTACAGGAATACTTTTTTACTTGCACGACAAAACAATATTACACACTACCAAATAGCAAAGTGAATACATTACTGGAACAATTCATCCTCATGGAATTAAGTTCTTTTGAAGCTGCCTGTAGAACGTGATAGGCGGCAGAACCATTTCATCTCTCAAATTTGGAATTCCACTATTTCTCTCACAAGTGTGTATGTACACATGTGGTGTGTGTACGCACATGCACACACATGATAGAGATTAAAAAATTCAGACACAGATATTTTATTTAGAAATTTCTTTCTTACACCATTGAATTATTTCTTTTGCTGTTTAACTCCCCTCCCTTCCCCCCAAGAACATTTTTCTGCTCCCTAAAGCTCAGGCTTCTTGTCCTCACCTTCAAGGCCCTTCAAAACTCAGGCTTTCCTGCACCTGGTTTTGTCTCTTATTATGTCACAGCCTAGGCTGCTCATTTATCTTCTTCTCTCCTAGTCCCCTTTGAAGAGTTTCCCTTATCAGCTCTTTCATGGAACGTCCTCTTGAACTGATCCTTAAGACCACTGCTTTCTCCTTTGATAAATCCCTCTTCCTTAGCATATTGTGGGCACTACTGGAATAATAATAATAAATAATTAATTAATTATGAAGTGTAGAATCGTTGGCTTCTTAATTCCATTTCCTGTCATTGCAGCCAGCAGTGATGACTCGTCAGGCAGGTGGAATCAGATCCAGAATTATTACTTCCTTCAGATACAGAATAGTTTCTCTAGTGTGCTCTGAACAGACCATTTATATGTAATTTTTGCCTATCCATTTCCAAATATCCCTCGCTTCCACTGCCAGGCAGTGTATTTATGGGAGATTACTGCACTTCCTAGTACTTAAGATATTTATGCTTCTATGGTGTTTGAAAGCATTCTGTAACTGCCCAGAAAAACACTGCACTCTCTCTCTCTTAGTTCTTAAGTATTACATCACATATAAAATTGCTCACTGAGATTGTACTTTCTTAAATACATTTTCCCAGGAAATGACAGATTAACAAAATCTTGTATTCTTGAAGAAAGAAAGATTCCATTAAAAGCATGGAATGTACCATCACCACTGTGTCAATATTAATGAAACTGTCTCTTGTATTGTCTCTATGAGTATTGCACTGCTACATTTCCATGCATTGCAAGAAATATTTTATACATACTTTATAATTAAGCTGTGGAACTCAAAACTGCAGGATATTATTGAGATCAATAGCTAAATAAGATTCAAACTGATTAGGCTCATAAATAAGGATAAAATCTGCAGTTACACTAGTTAGGATTAAAAATGTAAGGGCTATTATTATGCTTCAGAATCTAAGCAAAAAAGCTGACTTCCAGTTGTGTTCAAGAAAGAATCTCCTCCCATCACATTATAGTAACGAACAACTAGTGCATTTGGGAAGATTTCATCTTCCTCTAAAGCGTCAGGTAAAGGCCGCTGCTAAAGAAAGGATATCAGATTAAATGGATTAATTTCCCCATTCTGGTATAACAAGTTCAAAGCATTAAATCTATTCTCTGTCACATAGCAGTCTCTGTCAGAGATAACTGTCAAGTACACAGCATGTGGAATTAATGTTCGTAGCAGCACAGGTTCAGTTCTTCACTGTGGTATTTTTCTGCTCAGTCATTTGAAAAATGCATCAGGATTGGGGAAGGAAAGGATAGACAGAGCTTCTACGTTTCTGAACCAACTTTAAATTCTTAAGTCAGTAAGTGTGATCCTCTGGGTTAGAAAAATGGGTTTTTAGTAGTCAAATACTCAATTGCCCCCTTCAACATAAACCTCTCTCCCACAAGAGCAGGAGCAAGAGCAGAGTGAAGCCACATAAGAATGGCCATACTGGGTCAGACCAAAGGTCCATCTAGCCCAGTATCCTGTCTTCTGACAGTGGCCAATGCCAGGTGCCCCAGAGGGAATGAATAGAACAGATAATCATCAGGTGATCTATCCTCTGTCGCCCATTCCCAGCTTCTGGCAAACAGCAGCTACGGACACCACCCTGTCTATCCTGGCTAATAGCCATAGATGGAATTTATCTAGTTCTTTTTTGAACCCTGTTATAGTCTTGGCCTTCACAATTTCCTCTGGCAAGGAGTTCCACAGGTTGACTGTGCATTGCTTGAAAAAATACTTCCTTTTGTTTGTTTTAAACCTGCTACCTATTAATTTCATTTGGTGACCCCTAGTTCTTGTGTTATGAGAAGTAGTAAATAACACTTCCTTATTTACTTTCTCCACACGAGTCATGATTTTATAGACCTCTATCATATCAAATGTAGTTGGTTTTTTTCCAAGGTGAAAAGACCCAGTCTTATTAATCTCTCCTCATATGGCAGATGCTCCATACCCTTAATCATTTTTGTTGCCCTTTTCTGAACCTTTACCAATTCCAATATATCTTTTTTGAGATGGGGCGACCACATCTGCATGTAGTATCCAAGATGTGGGCACACCATGGATTTATATAGAGGCATGGATTTATATATGATATTTTATGTCTTATTATCTATCCCTTTCTTAATGATTCCCAACATTCTGTTAGCTTTTTTGACTGCCACTGCACATTGAATGGATGTTTTCAGAGAACTACCCACAATGACTCCAAGATCTCTTTCTTGATTGGTAACAGCTAATTTAGACCCCAGCATTTTATATGTATAGTTGGGATTATGTTTTCCAATGTGCATTACTTTGCATTTATCAACATTGAATTTCATCTGCCATTTTGTTGCCCAATCACCCAGTTTTGAGATATCCTTTTGTAGCTCTTCGCAGTCAGCCTTGGACTTTACTGTCTTGAGTAGTTTTATATCATCTGCAAATTTTGCCACCTCACTGTTTACCCGTTTTTCCAGATCATTTATGAATATGTTGAATTGGACTGGACCTAGTACAGACCCCTTGGGACACCACTATTTACCTCTCTCCATTCTGAAAACTGACCATTTATTCCTACACTTTGTTTCCTATCTTTTAACCAATTACCAATCCATGAGAGGACCATCCCTCTTATCCCATGACTGCTTACTTTGCTTAATAGCTTTTGGTGAGAGACCTTGTCAAAGGCTTTCTGAAAATCTAAATACACTATATCCACAGGATCCCCCTTGTCCATATGCTTTTTGCCACCCTCAAAGAATTCTAGTAGATGAGTGAGGCATGATTTCCCTTTACAGAAAAACATGTTGACTATTCCCCAACAAATTACTTTCATCTATGTGTCTGACAATTTTGTTCTTTACTATAGTTTCAACCAGTTTTCCCGGTACTGAAGTCAGGCTTACCAGCCTGAAATTGCCAGGGTCACCTCTGGAGCCCTTTTTAAAAATTGGCATCACATTAGCTATCCTCCAGTCATTTGGTACAGAACCTGATTTAAATGATAGGTTACAGACTACAGTTAGTAGTCCTGCAATTTCACATTTGAGTTCCGTCAGAACTCTTGGTTGAATACAGTCTGGTCCTGGTGACTTACTACTGTTTAGTTTATCAGTTTGTTCCAAACCTCCTCTAATGACACCTCAATCTGGGACAGTTCCTCAGATTCGTCACCTAAAAAGAATGGCTCAGGTTTGGGAATCTCCCTCACATCCTCAACTGTGGAGACTGATGCAAAGAATTCATTTAGTTTCTCCGCTATGGCCTTATCGTCCTTGAGTGGCCCCACTGGTTGTTTAGCAGGCTTCCTGCTTCTGATGTACTGAAAACAACTTTTGCTATTACTTTTTGAGTCTTTGGCTAGCTGTTCTTCAAATTCTTTTTTGGCCTTCCTAATTATATTTTTACACTTCATTTGCCAGAATTTATGCTCCTTTCTATTTTTCTCACTAGGATTTAACTTCCACTTTTTAAAAGATGCCTTTTTGCCTCTTACTGCTTATTTTACTTTGCTGTTTAGCCATGGTGGCTCTTTTTTGGTTCTCTTACTATGTTTTTTAATTTGGGGTATACATTTAAGTTGAGTCTCTATTATGGTGTCTTGAAAAAGTTTCCATGCAGCTAGCATAATATCAACAGTTCTTCCACTTGAAACACATGATTAATGAGCATTGACATCTTGCTACAAACCAGCAGCTTTTTGTCTCAAAGCACTCTGTAGGTATGATGATGAGTCAATGGCAAAATTATTTATTCCTCAGAAAGTTACAATAAATGTAATTTATCTTTTGTTAGTATAATTTTAAACCTCATTGCACATAATCTAAACAAAGGGAAAATATAAACCAGACTCTGCTAAAATATTTTTCATTAGAGATAATGGAAACTATTTCCCCCTTGTAAGTCCATAAAAGGCAATGAAAGTCCCAATACATCTAGACATTTTTCACTCTTTTTACTCAACATGGGTTTTTTTCCCTCCAAAGTTTTCATGTCTCATACAACAAACATTTAGCATATAAGTTTATATATTAAGAGCATTACATTTTAAGGGCAAAACAGGATCTCAGTTATGCTGGTATAAATGTGGAGTAACTCTATTGACTTACATGGAGTTACTTCAGATTTACACTAGGGTAATTTACTGTAGAATTTTGGTGCTTACCGTAGAATTTTGGTGCTTACCATTTCTATAAACTCCTGTTTGACGTACTTTTACTGCATGACATTATCAGAGGTATTTATTTTACAAGTTCTGATACTTATGTAATACTGCACTAAGATATTGTCTAAATTCTGAGTCTCAGTGCAGTACTTCCAAAACTATGTTAATGAGGTGGAAGAGAATAATGAAACATGCTTTCAGTATGTGCAAGTACTGTAAACCAGTAGAAAATAAAGAATACTGATTCTGGTATTTGATGTATGTCACATAAAGCCCTATTCAACAATATGTACTTAAACTAAGTTTACCTAATGGACAGGAAATATGTTTTGCTATTGCTTTAAGAATGGAAAATAGATTTTTGTGTGTTGCAGTCATTAAGTGACAACCTCTGAAATAAATGCCAGTTTTCAGGATACTATCTTAAAATACATAAAAAAGAGGAGGGATTGTGTTCTTAATCCTCTTTAAATGTGAAGTACTATAAGAGATTAATATTGAGTATCACTAAAAGCCACTAGTTAATGCATAGGATTTTTTTTCTTGCTTGTTCATGATAGAATAACTTTGTAATAAATCACTGATGTAAACTAAATGAAAACACAGAACTGTACATTTGTAGGAACATGGTCCCACTGCGTTTGCTCACAACAAATAGATCTTGAATTGGTTAAAGATTTGTATTACAAACTCTTCTTAACTCAAGCTGACATGAAGATTAGTATACAAATATCCAGACACAAGGAACAGCTGCCAAGTCCCCCTCTCTCCCAAAGATCACATGGGCCAGTTACTGGGGCTGGTGAGAGCTGCAGTACGGTCAGTATCTTAGGCTGGTCTCTGGCTCCCTGGGGGTCCGAAACTGGAAAGTGAAAATCTGAATGCTTTGCGAAATCACACTGTCCTCTTACCTTGCCAGTGTCCCCTTGACACTCGAATTTCATTTTGGAGGAATGAGCAGGAGTCGAATGACGCCCTTTTTGCCTGATAAAACAGTCTCTTTAAAATTCATAGACACACAAATCATTTCAAAATTGTCAACTTTCAGCAACTCTAAATTTGAACAACAGTAATAAATGCAACCTGCAGCTAGTTCACTCGTTTATTGCTTCATTCAAGAAAAGTCAAAGAGCAAAAACTAAAACAATGTTAAAAATAATAAATAAAAGGGAAATAGAAAAGAACACATACCCTGGTTATGATCAAAGGCTGGTTAAAATCTATCCCTCCTGTCAGTCTGAATCCCCAAGGAGCAGGTCCTGGGAGAATGACGTTCTGTGGCATTGTACAACAATTTTCTGACCGCTACTATTACTGGATTATTTTTCTTTTTTCCCTAGCTTGGTAAAGGGAGCTGAAGGCTGAGCTGTAGGAATAAAGGTCCTGTCAGCAGTGTCTTTGCTGGACAGGGCAGCAGATCCTTTATACGCCTAAGAAGTTTTTTCTCATCCCACAGCTGCAGAAACAGCACTTTATCCCTGCTCCTGTATGACGTCACCCGTCTCTTGTCTCCTCCACCCACAGGAGGAGTACCAACTTTGGTAAAACAAAGTCTGGATGCTCTGTGAAGTTTACGGCAAATAGATTTACTTTATTTGCTGTTTCACAGTATACCGCCCAGCCCAGCATTCAGTAAGTTTCAGGTTACAACTTCCTGTTTCTCTCTTAAAGCAACCTGGTCTCACTTTTGATGTTGTGATTGTATTACTGTACTGTCTTTGCTTTAACCATACCACAGCATCATTAACATTGCACCTAACAAGAAATATTAATATTGAGCTTTGACCCTCCTGAATGATCATTTTGCATTTCAGTCAGCTTGTGATACAGTCATTTACTTGACCACAGAGTCTGTCTAGCCCTTCATTTGAAGTTTTCGGCTATAATGTTTTGTACAATGTACACATATAAAATGTTTGTGCTGGCTTGAAAATGTTTACCAATGTCATAGATATTTCTTATACATAGACCTGGAAACAAAAATGCAACTAGTGTAATAGATAACCACTTCTCTTTCTTTTGGCATTGTCTTGGACTCTAGTTCTTATGCAGGTATGTTCTGTTTGTGCAGCTCACTCTGGCTCCCAGTTGGTTCTGTTGCATCAGCTGATGTTTTCTTTCCATCTTTCTGCTTCATCCTGACTCACATTTCTTTTGTATCTGATTGTAAAAGAGAGACAGGATTTTCCAGTGGTGCTGTTCTTAGATGTTTCCTTTCCTATTGTGCTGCTATAGTTCCCCATGAGTATCTTATACTAGCAAAGTTAGTCTGCAAGTGTTCCTGTTGTTCCAGTTCTCCACTGACAACCTTGACTCCACATCACTTGTCTGTTATTGCTGCTAAGGGCTTAGTCCTTGTACTGAGATAGAATTTCCACTTTTCCATTGTATTTAATTAGGCAAAACATCAGCTAAAATCAGTGGGAGTTTTGCCAGAGTAAAGACAGAGAGAAAACTGGGTAAAGATTTAAGGATTTGGCTTAATGATAATAATTGTCCAATATGGATGAATTAGTCATGCTCCCTCTCCCCTGCACCTATCCAAGAGTGTGGGACTCTCTAGCTTGGTGGGAGAACAGAGAACATTTGTGTGTGGGAATTCCCTTCACTTTATCCCCACCCCGGAAAACATGATTATAGATGTTTCCCTTTTAGGGTGGGACGTCCATTTGTACAAATTCACATCACAAGGAATATGAACTCCTCACAAGTCCCAGATGCACACAAACATCCTGGAGCTGAGAGTTGTCCAAGAGGCCTGCAAACCAGTCATACAATCCCATCATATTCACGTGATATCAGACAACATGACAACACTGTATACCTCAACAAGCAAGGGGGAGTGAGATCTAACAGTCTTTACATATAGGCAGCTAACCTCTGGAACTGGTGTAGTTGCCACCAGATTACTCTGTCAAGAGCACCCCTCCTGAGACTACACAATATATTAGCAGACAGCCTCAGCAGACACTTCTCAATCAATCCCGAATATAAGGCACGCGATTCCATGGTGAAAAGCACATTCAGACAATGGGGATCTCCTTTTGGGAACTGTTTGCATCACAAGAAGACAGGAATACTATATCATATTATACAAGATATATTGCTTCAAAGGTCTGAAGGTCAGGATTCCAGGGGAGATGCTCTTCTAATCCTGTGGAGGATAGGAGACTCCATTCCTTGGATGTATGCCAGGTGTTGGCACTCTACCTACAGAAAACAAAATCATTTGGGAGGTTGCTAAGAGTGTTTCATTGGCAGAATGGATGAAGGGACAAGCAATCTCTTCTCAGACTTTCTAAGTGGATTTCAGGCTGTATCCTGCTCTGTTATGAGTCAGTGGATACTTCAGCTCCTCAAGATGTGAGGGCTCACTCTACCAGAGCCAAAGCAGCTTCAGTAGCCTCACTTCATGAAGTGCCAGTCATTGACATCTATTAAGCAGCACTATGGTCCTCTGGCCATACTTTCACAAAACATTATGCCCTAGTGCAGTGGTGGGCAACTTGTGGCCCATCAGGGTAATCCACTGGCAAGCCACCAGACATTTTGTTTACATTTGCACAGCTGCCTGCAGCTCCCAGTGGCCGCGATTCACCGTTCCCAGCCAATGGGAGCTGCGGGAAGTGATGCGGCACAGCTCCCTGGCAGTAGCCCACCTGGGTTCTGTCTGGGAGCGGGGGCCAGCTGCCGAGGCTTCTCGGCTCCCTGAGCTGGGAGCCTCCGGGCAGCAGCTGTGAAATTGACAAGACAGCCAATGTAAATAACACAGTGTCTACACAGACACTGTGGGCTTGTCTCCACTTACTGGGGGATTGATGCATGGCGATCGATCCATCAGGCGTCGATTTAGCGGATCTAGTGAAGACCCGCTAAATCAATCACCAGTTGCTCTCCTGTCGATTCTGGTACTCCTCCAGAACAAAAAGCATAAGGTAAGTCAATGGGTGGGTTTCTCCCGTCGACCCAGTGTGGTGTAGACACTGCAAAAGGTCAACCTAAGCTATGTCGACTCCCGCTACTTTATTCACGTAGCTGAAATTGCATAACTTAGGTCAACCGAGCCCCAGAGTATAGACCTACCCTGCATCACCCTAAAAAAACCGACATATGCCTCTTGTGGAGGTGGAGTTGGATTATTATGTTCTTGTAGGAGAGCACTTACATTGGCGGGACAAGGCTGTAGTGTGTACACTGACATAATTAGGTCAACATAAGCTGCCTTATGTCGACCCAACTCTGTAGTGTAGATCAGGCCTCAATCTCTATTTTTCCAGTCTTTCTCCCTTGTGCATAGCTCCAGTGCTTGCTCCTGCTGCCCAGAGATTCTGAATAGCAAGACTGAAACTGATCAGATTCTTATTAATTTCATTCTAATGCTGGAATTCACTGGAGCAGTCTGTAGGAAGACAGCACTATATTGGTTTATATCGGGCTCACCTTTGCAACCATAGGGGCTAGAACTTTTTTCTTAAAATCCTGCAGAAGTTGAAGGCTTAACCCCTCTCTTACTTGTCATGGGAAGCTTGCCACTTTGCAGTGGGGAGTAGGCATCTTGGAGTTTTTTAAGGCCTGCATTAAAGGTCTGTCATAAATTAACAAAGAAACATTAAATACAAAAATAACATTTTGCTGACATGACATTTTTTTGTAAATTTGTGAAATATATTATTTCTAAGTGATTTTTTTCTAAACAACTAAGAAGCTGGAAACTGAATTATTAAAATAAACCCAATGTTGCCTCTCTGGGCACACTGTTTTTTTGTAGGGCTTTCATGTTGTCTGAGATTTTGACACTGATTTTTTAAAATATCTTTTTAAAAAGAACACTGAAATATATGGTGAAGGAAGGGAAAGAGGCACATATAAAATATGGCTGGGATTTTTAAAGGTCCCTAAGGGAATTAGATGCCTCACTCACCTTGAAGTTCATTGGAATTTAAGCACTTAATATTCGTAGACTCCTTTGAAAACCCAAGCCTACCTTGTGTTTGCAAACAGATATAAAAATACGACAAATCCATCCATCCATCCATCCCTCCCATTATCATAGTATTGACTGCCTGAAATTTTGAATCTTCCAACCTTGACAATATCTCTGTTGTGCCTTTATCACTCTAGCATGAGTTAAGGATATAGTTATCACGTTACATGGGAATTTCCTTTCTGTTGTTAGATTGTGTTTCAAACCTGGCATCATTTAAATGTGTTTTTTGTATTTAATAACTAAATCACAAAGTATTTCTATATTTTCGATTTAAAGGGGAGATGTATTTCTACAAGGTGTAGGTTTTCTGGATGGAAATTACATTCTTTATCTAATTAATGTATTGAAATGTATCAAGAGGTTTTGTTTTTATGTTCTGACAGCAAATTTGATAGAAACTGTTAGGTTAGGACTGTAACGCTCGCTGGAAGTAAGGAATCGTTTGTCATTCATTCATCTGTGGCTCAGCTCCATGTTAATAGCTAGAATCAAACGTCACCTCCAAGTTTGGCAAGCTGCTGCCTTATTTGGTTTAAAGTTAAAGCCCATTCTGGCACTGGAGACTGAGCAGGCTCATTCCAGAAGAGTTAATTTGGAATAAAACTAGCAAGGGCTTGTGCCTGGGCAACAGATCAGAATAATGTCTTTGTCTGCTCAGTGAATTAACTCTCTCTCACACTTTTTAAAATTATGTAAGGAAGCTATTAAGCAATTCTCTAAGAAATGGTACTATGAGAACTAGAATATCTCAATGTTAATTTCTATATATTTGTCTTTCAGTTATGTTAGGTTAATCTATTACATAACTTACTATAGAGGTAGGTAAAATACTCTTGAAAAGTATTAAAAAATAATTCACTATACTCCACTTATATTGCCTGTTGTTTTCAACAAACGTACTATAACATTTATAAACAACTTACTGCCTAAAAGGTTGTGACCTTTTCTTTCCATAGCGTATCCATGCTTTTGTCACCTCAAGATTAAACTATTGCAATGTGGTCTGCACCTTAAAACTACTCAAAGACTGAAGCTTGTGCTGAATGTATATGCTCTCTTATTGAAGGGACATCTCACTGGGAGCACGTGACCCCATTGCTCTGGGACCTGCACTGGCTACCCATTGGTCTCCAAGTGGAGTTTAAGGTGTTGGTCATGATCTATAAAGCCCGAAATAGCCTGGGACTAGCCTAAACTGAGGGATCGCCTCTACCATTGCCATACTGCCATAGCTGTGGCCAGCAGGGCTGTTCAGGCTGGTCCCCCTCATTATAAAAGGCTGGTAGATCATTCTCTATGAGGGCTTCAGGATTTCTGGAACTTGCTCCCTCTCTTGTTCTGAAATAACCAAAAGTTGGTGACTTTGCAGGCACTCTGCAAAATATAGGGTCTCTAGAGAGGACTGATCATGTGCTTCCTAGATGATGAAGGGGCAGGTGGCTAGCCAGCCACAGTCCTGTGGAATTGATTTCTGTGCTGCTGAAGTTTAATTTAATTGTCTGTATTGTATGATTAATTACGTTAGGGCACCTAGGGATAGGCATTTTTATTATTTTAAATTTAAATAAATGTTCTGAATGCTGGCATTTGTGGCCCCACATACATCTATGACAAAGGTCCTATAAAAACACATAGGTAACTCTATGCGTATGTGCAGTCTCAATGACTTCAGTGTGACTATTCACCAGTGGGACTATTTGCATGCATAAAGTTAATTACATACATAACAGAGTGAAGGATCAGGATCTTAGTCTCTATCCCAAGACATTTATAATCCAGTTCTAAACATGTGAAATAGTAGACTGACAGGTTTGACCATCTGAGAGCTGTATTTTGGCCTGTTTGAAATAAATTAGTGGTTTAAATCCAGATCCCAGTAGACTAATGTCTACATGACAAAATTATGATCACCATTGGCGTTAACTGGTACTCTTGTTGGAAGTATCAGCAAAAGGTTGACAGAGTATAGAGACCGAGGGCATGGCTACACTAGAGATTATACAGCGGCGCAGATGCACCAATGCAGCTGTGCCTCTGTAAGTTCTCTAATGTAACTGCTCTAAACCGACAGGAGAGAGCTCTCCCATCCGCTTAACTACTTTAGCCCCCAAGAGCGGCAAAAGCTATGTTGGCGAGAGAAGCTTTCCCACTGACATAGCGCTGTTCACACTGGTGCTTATGTTGGTTTAACATATGTCACTCAGGAGGGTGATTTATTCACACCCCGAGCAACATATGCAAGTTATGCCGACATATGCTATAGAGTAGACATAGCCCGAGCTATCCCAGGTCCTGGAGATGGTCACTTCAGGTGAGAGCTGAGTGAAATTGGTGGGGTAGCGTGGGGAATTTACAGTGTCAGTATACATGCTCTACCTCCTTGTGGGTGGAGAGAGGGCTTGACAGGTCCTTGTCTGACTGCTCTTAAAAACGTCCAGTGACAGAGATTCCACAGCCTCCCTTAACTATCCTTATAGTTAGAAAGTTTTTCCTAATATCTAATCTAAATCTCCCTTGCTGCAGATTGAGTCCATTACTTCTTGTCCTGCGTTCAGTGGACATGGAGAACAACCGATCACTGTCTTCTTTATAACAGTCCTTAACATACCTGAAGATTGTTATCATGTTCCCCCTTCCCCCCCCCCCCAGTCTTCTTTTCTCAAGAATAAATGTGCAGTTTTTTCCTCATAGGTCAGGTTTTCTAAATCTTTTATCATTTTCATTGTTCTCCTCTGGACTCTCACCAGTTTGTCATGCCCCAAACTAAACACACTACTCCAGCTGAGTCCTGATCAATGCCAAGCAGAGCAGGACAGTTACCCCCATGCCCTATATATGACTATGGAGAACAATCTCCATAGTGTCACCCAGTGGTTGCGCAGGGCCTGAGAGTTTCTCATCTTTCCTGGTGCCCCATGTTGACAGCTATGATGGTCCTGTGGTGGTCAGTTCCTTCGGTGACTCAGCCCTCCAGCCAGGACGTGTTTATGTCTGCCCTCTGGGTTAGGAGAGGGGAACCCTGAGTCTCCCCATGGATTGAGGTGTTGGGATCTTGACCCTTCTGTCCTCATGGCCTTGTCTCCTTTAGATTTCTAATATCATGGGTAGACTTCTGCATTCAGCACCCTCTGGGAGATAGTAGGGAAACCTGGGCCCACTCTCTCCACCAGGTTCTGATCCAGGGACCAGTGTAAGCAGCAATGTCCTCCATCACCAAAGTGCTATACTACTGCCTCCCTGGATCACTTCCTTCCAGTCCCCTCTTTCTCGACAGTTAAAGTAGACCTTAAATAACTGGAATCAAAAATAAAGTCTCAGGCCTCCTGAGAATCATAAGTCTCTTCATTTTGGGTTTGGCAACAACAGTACAGCCAGTCCTCAGACTGCAGGAGCTCCTATAATGCTCCTTCCCAGTAACTCAGAATGTAGGCCAGTCCACCTCCACTATTTGCTACCCCACTAGACTTGCCTGTTCTCCTTTTGATCTCCTCCTCCAAGGCATGCATGCTTTGCAGGTGTGGCAGGCTGAGCTGCCTGGTCCCAGAGCAGCTGCTTAACTGCTTAGTTACTGGTGCAGAATTTGTATACCCTGTTACAGCATCCCCGAATGATATTTGCCTTTTTTGCAACTGCATCATTATGTTGGTTCATATTCAATTTGTGATCCACTGTAACTCCCAGATCCTTTTCTGCACCAAGCCAGTTATTTCCCATTTTGTTGTTGTGCATTTGGTTTTCCCTTCCTAAGTGAAGTACTTTGAACTTGTCTTTGTTGAAGTTCATCTTACTGTTTTCAGACCAATTCTCCAATTTATAAAGGACATGGTGAATTCTAATCGTGTTCTCCAAAATGCTTGCAACCCCTCCCAGCTTAGTGTCATCTGCAGATTTTACAAGTGTATTCTCCACTCCATTATCCAAGTAATTAATGAATATATTGAACAGTACTGGGCCCAGCACAGACCTCCATGGGACTCCACTAGATATGTCCTCTCTGATTGACATGTTGGCTATTACTTATCACTCTATTATCTTCTAGATGAGTGGTTCTCAACTGTACCCCTGGGGATATGCAGAGGTCTTCCAGGGGGTACATCAACTCATCTAGATACTTGCCTAGTTTTATAACAGGCTACATAAAAAGCACTAGCGAAGTCAATACAAACTAAAATTTCATACAGACAATGACTTGTTTATACTGCTCTATATACTATACACTGAAATATAAGTACAATATTTATATTCCAATTGATTTATTTTATAATTATATGGTAAAAATGAGAAAGACATTTTTCAGTAATAGTGTGCTTTGACACTTTTGTATTTTTATGTCTGATTTTGAAAGCAAGTAGTTTTTAAGTGAGATGAAGCTTGGGGCATGCAAGACAAATTAGATGCCTCAGAGGGGTACAATAATCTGGAAAGGTTCAAAGCCATTGCTCTAGATGTTTAAAAATTGATTATTCAATAATTTGTTTCAGTATCTTTCTGGGTATTGAAGATAGGCTAACTGATGTATAATTCCCTGGGTCCTCTTTGTTTGCCCTTGTCCAGTCCTCTGGGACCTCACCTGTCCTCTATGAGTTCTCGAAGATAATCACTAATGGTTCTGAGATTACTTTAGCTAGTTCCTTAAGTACCCTAGGATGGATGTCATCAGCCCCTACTGACTTGAATACATCTAACTTATTTAAATATTCTTTAACCGGTTCTATTACTATTTTTGGTTTGTTTCTTCCCCCTAGTTGTTGATATTAAGTGTATTAAGCATCACAGTTAACCTTTTTTAGTGAAGACTGATGCAAAATAGGCATTAAATGCCTCAGCCTTTTTGGTGAGCAATGGACCTACATTTTCCTTCATCTTTTTCTTGCTCCTAATGTATTTATATAACCCCTTCTTACTGTCTTTTATGTTCCTTGCTAGGTGTAACTCATTTTGTGCCGTAACCTCTCTGATGATGTCCCTACATAGAATCATAGAACCATAGGGTTAGAAGATACTGCCAGGGTCATCTAGGCTAACATCCTGCCAAGATGCAGGATTTGTTGAGTTTAAACCATCCAAGACAGAGAGGTAGCCAGCCTCTTTTTGAAAACCTCCAGTGAAGGAGATTCTACGACTTCCCTTGGCAGTTTGTGTTTCATTGTCTACTGTTCTTAGAGTTTCCTGAGATTTAATCTAACTCTGCTATGCTATAGTTGAATTTACTGCCTCTTGTACTGCCCTCTGTGCCAAGAGAGAACAATTTTTCTCCACCTTTCTTATGGTAGCCTTTCAAGTATTTGAAGACCGCTATCATGTCCCCCCTTAATCTCCTCTTTTCTAAACTAAACATATCTAGTTCCTTCAGCCTTTGCTCATATGGCTTACATTCCATCACTTTCATCATTTTTGTCATTCACCTCTGGATCCTTTCCAGTTTTTCTACATCCTTTTTTATACAGCAGTGACCATAATTGGACATAGTACTCCATAGAGTGGTAATATCACCGCCTGTGACTTGCATGCTATATTTCTGTTAATGCAACCCAAAATTGCATTTGCTTTTTTTTGCAACAGCATTGCATTGTTTACTCATGTTGAAGTTGTGATCTACAACAGCTCCAGATCCTTCTCAGCAATACTGCTGCCAAGCCAGTTATTCCCCATTCTGTATTTGTGCATTTGTTTTTTCTTCCCTAAGTGTAGTACCTCACATTTGTCTTTGTTGAATTTCATTTTGTTATCTATAGCCCAGTTCTCCAATTTATCAAGATCCCTTTGAATTTTAGTTCTATTCTCCATAGTGTTTGCAACCCTCTCAGCTTTGTGTCATCTGCAGACTTGATCAGTATGTTCTCTATTCCTACATGAAGGTCATTAATAAAGTTGTTAAATAACACCGGGCCCAGAACAGATCCTTGTGGAATCCCACTTGAGATCTCCTTCCAATCTGACATAATTCCATTAATAGTTTCTCTTTGTTTGCGGTTGTTTAACCAATTAAGTATCCACTTAATGGTATGTATCCAGCTTAATTATGAGAATGTCATGTGAGACTGAGTTAAAAGTCTTGCTAAAGTCCAGGTATATTATGTCTGCTGCATTCCCTCTGTCCACCAAACCAGTTACCTTGTCAAAGAAGGAAATCAAGCTAGTTAGGTATAATTTGTTCTTGGTAAATCCATGCAGGCTACTAGTAATCACCCCTTCATCCTCCAGGTATTTGCAAATGGAATGTTTTATGTTACATGTTTGTGCTGTTCTTCTTTTGTTCTCCTCATTACCAGTTTGTCCATATTTCTACTTTTTGTGGGATTGCTTTTTGATTTTCAGGTAAATAAAGAGCTCCTGTTGTAGCCTCCTACTATTCTTCCTATCTTCCTTCAAATCAGGATAGTTTGCTGTTGTGCCTTTACTATTGTCTCTTTGAGAAACTGCAAGTGCTCCTGCACTTCTTTTTCCCTTACATTTTCTACCAGTTTTCTTAGTTTGTTAATGTTAATTTTTAAAAATCCATTGTCCTTATTCTGCTTAATTAATGACCCTTAATTAATGTTTATAAAGTACTTTGAGATCCTTAGATGAAGGATTCTGTATACGAGCAAATTGTTGTATTATCATATACCCTTACTGGTGCTATGATATTTCCAGTAGATTTACTGTGGCAAAAGGAAAAGCTGTTAACACTCACAAAGCAAACCATATTTACTGTACAAAAGCTACTGAAAACTTATTCCTTAACCTCTTAATCTTAGAAATACTGTAGTTTTAAATGTTCATACTTTGGACTAGCTATTGAAAGGTTGGAAGTGCTAACTAAACTGTTCAGTCTGTCCCAGCCTGTTTTGTTTAAACTGAGTCCTGCAAAAAGAGTTCTGTTTACTGAAGTTACCAGGACAATAATTCTGCTTGCCAAGCTGACTGTCTTATACTGTCAGCACTGACGTGTTCCAGTTCTATAAATGAATGGAATTAATTTTATAAATATTGAAAATATTATTTAAACATAAGTTCCTCTAAATTTACATGGGGCTTCCTTGGTAGTTTTCAGTATTCTTTTTGATGGGTGAAAAGAATATATCTTCACTTTAAACAGGATAATTTAGTCATGGCATCTCTGAAATAATACTTTTCTACTTTAATTGATATGATGATCCCCATCCCTCCTCCTTTCATAGCTTGTTGTCACAGGAATTTACACCTACAGTATCTAATATGCAGTATCTAATTTTCTTTGTAAGAGACTCCCTTAGTTATCTTTTACTGGAGGGCTGTAATGTGCAGTGAAACGCAGGACTTCTCCAGAACATACAATGAACTCCTGGATTTACATTTTCATATATATCTGGTAGTCTACCATGAGACCAGACTATATACAGAAACAAATGTTGTGATCATTTGTATGATTGTCTTCATTTGCTGACAGCAATGTGAGAATTTTCTTATTTTTTTTCTCCAAGAAGCAGGCATCAGGAATTTTGAAACTTGCAATTGTCATTTCATCTTTCATCAACAAATGGCTAATGAAAGCAGTAGTTTTTCTTTCACCTTGTGGTTTTGGTTTAAGATTTTAGGAGTGGTTACTATGGAAGAGTTAGCCATGTTTACTGGGTCCTAACAAACAGCAACAGCTGAAAGACAAATATGGCTTTCTGTTTTCAGTATAAGAATGGGATGCAAGCCAGTTAGCAGCAACCACAGAATGTAACTAATCGCACTGAGACCTTTGAGAGTGCTGGTCTGCAGAGTAGTTATTCAGATTGAATTCCTGATCTTAGCCATTATTATAAATAGTAACTTTATAATTCTAATATAATCCTTTTATTAAAGGGATATTAGGGACACTTAAGTACCTAACTGCCACTTTAAGCACCAAAGTCCAAAATTTAGATTCTCAAAACCCCCATTCAGCCACCACTTAACCCGTAGATGCCTAAACTCCCTAGGTGCCGAAGTTTCCACTGGTAAAGTCCCCAAAATTTCTACCAATGGGCATGCACAAAGTTGTCTCAGTCGTGATGCCACTGATGAGCTCTGTGCCCAGCTCATTGCTAAACCTCAGTGGTATTCCCTTGCCTATGGGGCCCAATCTAGTTGAGGTACTCAAAGGCTCCTTAAAACATGTCTACTGTATTGGACCCTGCACAAAACACCACCGAAGGCTGTGGTGGATGCCCCCTTATAAACTTTAGGCCAGTGGTTAGTGAACTCACCCTGGCTTTGGAGACTTGAGTTCAAATCCCTCCTCCACCTGATGCAGATCAATGATTTGAATCGAGGTCTCCCACCTCCCAGATGAGTGTCATAATCCTCCTGGGCTATGTGGCATTCTAGGGTGGGTTTCTCTGTCTCATCTGTTAAAGCAGATCCACTTTGTATAAAATACTTACCGTATATACTTGTTCATAAGCTGAATTTTTTAGTAAAAAAGGGAAGCATCAGAGAAGGGGGTCAGCTTATGAACAGGTATAGAGAGGGAGAGGTGGGACACAGCCCCTTCCCCTAACAGAGGGGGCAAGGAGAGGCAGCACCACCAGCAGAGCCAGAAGGGAAGAGGCAGGGCCAGAGTCTCTCCACTTCTGGCCATGCTGATCTCCCCCTAGCCTCTGAAGCAGCTGCAGCTCTGGGGCTGGCAGGCTGTGGCTGCGCTACCCAGCCCCACCCGCTGGAGCACGCTGCAGCCACGCCGCTCGGCACCGCCTGCCAGAGCAGGCTGCGGCTGTGCCACCCAGTCTGGCCTGCCGGAGCAGCTCTGGCCAGGCTAGAGACATCCTCCCTTGGCCTGCCCCAGCTAAGGTGGGAAGGGATTAGGATGGGAAGAGTGTGGGGGTCCTGGGCTAGGGGTGGGGTCATATGGGGGGTAGTCACAGGGGTTACTCCCCTGACCCCCAAAATTTCTCCACCAGTTGCTGTCCTGGCCTGTCAGGGTAAGCCGCTGGTGGGCCAGAACACTTTGTTTACTTAGGTTTACCTCCGTGCCTGTGGACGCTCGAGATAAAAAACCATCTCGGCCCGCCAGCGGCTTATCCTAATGGGCTGGGAGCCAAAGTTTGCTGATCCTGGAATTATAGGGTCATCTTATGAATGGGTCATAAAAATTTTCCATTTTTACTTATCCATCTTGGGGGGGTGGGGGGGGGTTGGCTTATAAATGAACTGGTTTATGATCAAGTATACACAGTAAATTGGCATCAGAGCAGGGACTTGAATCTCTCATCTCTCAAGTGAGTGCCCTAACGACTGGGCTAGAGAGTTAATCTCATCCTGTTGCTGGCCCAATGACTACTTAAGTATTTTATACAAAGTGGAACAGCTTAATCAGAAGAGAGGTTTACCCCAAGAATACCCCTTAATCCAGTGGTGAGAGTGCTCATGTAGGCGGTGGAAGACCCAAGTTCAGGTCTCTGCTCCACATCAGACAGAGGGGGGAATTCAAACTTGGGTGAGTGCTGGAACCATTAAGCTAAAGGTTATCGGGGCTGGGGGGTCTCACATGCTCCTCCTCATTGAAAAACAGCTGACCCGCTTTAGGTGCATAAATTCCGGGGTTCCAGGGAAGGCTACAAATCCCAAATGAAGGGAGGTCCTCCGGCCTTCGGTTGGGTGCCTAATCCCTATGAAGGGCATGACTTAGGTCACACCCCTCTCCTCAGCATTTCCTAAAAACTAACTTAGGTGGCTCTCTGTTCAGCATTCTGGCTTTTGTGAATACATTTTTAGGCACTTAACTTTCCCCATGCATTGTAGGGGAAGCCTGGGCACGTAACACAGCGTTGTGAATTCCACTTTGTGGCAGGGCACCTAAAAGTTAGGTGCTGCGTAGGTCCCACTCAGCGTAAGTCCCTCTGGTGAATCCCACCTATTGTCAACCTGTTCAGACCCAAAATATACTTTACTTAAGGCAAGAAAAATATAAAACCTTCACCCATTTTGTATACAAACAAGTAATTGTGCATCTCACAACTGCATTTGAAAATGTAGGTTTTTGTGAATGCAGCAGGGTATGTATATTTCTAAGGGTACATTTGTCGCTTCACATTTGAAAATACTTTGTGAAATAAACATAAGTATGTTTTAAAAAAACCCAGCATCCCTGTCAAAGGCATTTTTAACAGGCTGTTAGTGTCTGCTCAATTCCTGCATCCCAAATTCTTCATATAAAATTATTGCATGATAGATATACATGAAAATATGTTGTGAGATTATAACCAGTGTATGTGTATCTACATCTACACACACACAAAATATTTAGACCAAAAATTAATGCATTTATATCTGTTAATGCAAGGTGCCTTTGAGGATCTGGGCCTAGATGGTTAGAAGTAACTTTCCAAAGCCATAGGATATACCTGAGTAATACCAAGTTGAGAACCTTGTGAATATCACTTAACACAACAATCTGAAGTTTTAGTTCTTGAGTTTTTTAATACTGTTGAATTCCAGATAGGATAATTTTGGACTTGAGTAGGGCTTTTCACATTGAAAGTCCATTCTTTGGAATGGGGAAATTTGATTCATATAACCGTTGCAACTTGTTATGCTGCAAAATTCAAGAAAGCTACTTCTTAGTGAAATCCCCTTCTTTAGGAAAATCCTCCTCCTTAGGAAAGGAAAATGTGGACACTAAGTTTAGAATAGTTTTGCTCATATAACACATTTAAAAAACCTGGTGACTGGGCTTTGCTATAGTTTGTCAGTAGCAGCATAAGTATTAGAATATATAGTGGATATTCTTGACAAAAGAGGCACATTCAGGGCCTTCAGATGTATACTAAGGCATGTTTCAAATAATTACACTGAGTGTTTTTGCACTGTTAAATGACTCTGAACTATAAAGAATTCAATAAACTCTTCAAATTATCCAAGAATTCAAACATTCAACTACAGGTCCTTACTACTTTCTGATTCTGACAGGTTCCATCATTTCTAATTTTCTCATAAGTTCTGGATGTGCTATGATGGGCAGAAGATACACACCAAAGAAAAAATTTGAGTTGAACTTGTCAGCTGCTGGTTTCAGAGTAGCAGCCATGTTAGTCTGTACCCGCAAAAAGAAAAGGAGGACTTGTGGCACCTTAGTCTCTAAGGTGCCACAAGTCCTCCTTTTCTTTTTGTCAGCTGCTGGCATCAAACTTACAGCTGCTATTTGGGTTGTGTGATAGTAGAACTCTTGTCCTGTTTGCAGCGCTTAAAATAACTTCCAAAAGTCTCTGCACATAAGAGAAAATTACATATTTTTACAGTCAAACATTTCTAATCACTGGGCATGGTCATGTACTGTATAAATTGTCATTCTAAGATATATTGTGGCTTTACAAGCTTTAGCCACACTGCACCAATGGCATTTCCTGGAAGCATGCTAAGGATAACCAAGATGCTGCAGGAAACGTGAATTAATAGATACCATAGTGACAGGCACAGTGAAAGACCCTGAATTGAATACAATAGAGTTAGTAAGTGACACAATTTACACTCATTCAGTAGTGTTGTTATTTTTATTTATTTGTATTGAGGTTGTGCCTAAGGGCCCTAATCAAAGATCAAGGCCTGTTGTGCTCAAATGTATAACAGGAAGTCAGCCCGTGCCTCAAGAGCTCACAGTCTAGTAAAGCAGACAAATGGGAAGGCAGGGATGTGAAGATAACAGTAAAATGAGCACATTTTGCATGGTAAGCAATAGTCTCAGCTGTCACCCATCTAGCCACATATTAGTTAGGAATGCTGTGCTGCTGGAAGTGCTGTATTTAAATAGAGATGGAAAACTGAAGTCCTGAACATTTTTGGTTATTTAAAGCCATTGTTTTCAAACTTGGTTGCCCAAAGTTAGGCGTTTAAATACAAATGTGGGCAAATGAGTACAGTAGAACCTCAGAGTTATGTACACCAGAGTTACAAACTGACCAGTCAACCACACACCTCATTTGGAACTGGAAGTATGCAATCAGACAACAGCGGAGACATACATATACACTAAAAGCAAATACAGTACAGTACTGTGTTAAACATAAGCTATTAACAAAATAAAGAGAAAAGTATCATTTTTGTTCTACATAGTAAAGTTTCAAAGCTGTATTAAGTCAATGTTCAGTTGTAAACTTTTGAACGAACAACCATAATATTTTGTTCAGAGTTACGAACAACCTCTATTCCTGATGTGTTTGTAACTCTGAGGTTCTACTGTAACTTAATTTTCCTAGGTGCTCAGCCCCTCTGACCTCCCCATGATTTTAGTGGGTGGGCAGAGGTAGGGGAATGTGCTATTTTGTCCGAAGCCCAATTTTATTAACTGTTGTCTCTGTATTCGGCATATGAATTGACAGCACCTTCCAAGGTCATGTCTGGAGGAACAGCTCAATAAGATAATACTCTAAAGTTCCCTTGGGTTTTGCAGGTTCACCATTCTCTCCATTATTCTGGCTTTTCAGAACTTGATGCAGTTAGAAATGCATGCAATAATGTGAAAACCTTAATTAAGCTCAGAGCAGAAAACATCTGCAAACAACTGGATATGGCAGTTGGTCATACAATAAATATGTCTCCTTTGCTTTCTCACTTAAAAAATATTCACAGTTAGGAGAAACATTTGGCTATTTTGAACAACAGTTTGTTAGGGAGGATCTGTACAAGTTTCCATTTCCAAACTATGCAGACAACCTATTTGGAAGGGAAGTATGCTGGTACTGAGACATAATTGTCCTTGTCCATATGTGGGTCTGGCCAGGCTGAAGATTTACTACACTGTTTATTGTCTTGTTACATGTCCAGCCACCCAAGAAACAAATGTTTATCTCCGTTCCTGGCCCAGATGCCTTTTACCTCATCACCTCAGGAAGCTGGATACTTGCTATATAGTGATAATATTTCAGTTATATGAGCTGTCACCCTGTTTGCTTGGTTGGTCATAAAAATAAAAAAACAGTATGTGAAAGGGAGGCTACCTTTGACCTTAATGAAACAATGCAGTGGTTCTCAAATTGTGGGTTGAGATCCCAAAGTGGGTTGTAACCCCATTTTAATGGGGTCGCCAGGGCTGGCTTAGAGTTGCTGAGGCCTGGCACTGAAGTGTGAGCCCCGCAGCCCAGGGCCAAAGCTGAAGCTCAAGGGTTTCAGCCTTGGGCAATGGGGCTCAGGTTACAGGCCCCTTGCCTTGGGTTGAAGCCCTTGGATTTCAGCTTTGCCACCCACCCCCTGCCTGGAGCAGTGAGGCTCAGGCTTTGGCCCCCGCACCGAAGGCAGTGGGGCTCGGGTGAGCTTAGTGTTCAGTACCCCCTCTTGGGGTTGTGTAGTAATTTTTGTTGTCAGAAGGGGGTCACGGCACAATGAAGTTTGAGAACTCCTGAAACAATGTATTCCCAATTGTTTTTACCATATTTTCATATATTGTATTAGGGGTGGTAATTTTAAAGGTGTATTTGATTTTAGGAAAGGGCTAACCTTGTGTTTTTAAAATTTGTGTCTTTTTTGGAGTTGTGTTGATTTAAAATTTTTATTTGTTGTGTTTGCTCAGTGGGCTACGGCTAAGATGCTATATTAAACTTCTGACTTCGTGACTTCAGTGGGAGGCATGGGTACTTGGTACCTCTGAAAATACCACTGGCTTAAGTGCCTAAATAAGGATTTATGTGCTACATTTTGTTTGAAAATGTTAGCGTACTAATAAATATCCCCCTGCTATTTCAGTGGGGTATGATATTCTTCACTTTCTCTCTCAAAAAGTGTGTAGTGTTGTTTTATGCTATTAAATGGCTGCTGCCTTCCACCTCAGAGAAGGCTTCATTTTAGCAGGGGAGGAAAGGATCCCTGTGGATAGTTTGTAGAGCTCTTTGGATGAAAGGTGCTATATAAATGTCACTCATTCTTTTTATTACTTTGCTACCTCAGACACATGTTTTGGACACATTTATCCTCTTTTATGGTCTTTAAGGAGGGAAGGGACTGATGCTTATCTGTTCACATATCTCCAATGTTTCAAGTAAAAATACCTATCTATAACAGATGAATCAGTGTCAGTGTAAGAAAAAACCTTTAGCAGGTCTTGAGCCAGGCAGTATCGGTACATGTTTCATATTTCAATCCAGTGTGCTAACCCTAGACCACTACTCCACACTGAAGGAAGCCTGACTCAGGGTCATTAAACACTCTGGTTTTCTCAGTGAATCACAGCTATAGATATACTTGTGTTAAATAATTCTGTGGTGATCTAACTAGAACAACATGTTCAGTAACCTCCATTGTTTCTCATTTCTTATCTGTGGTGCTGTTCTCTAGTTCATTTAGCACTAGTCTAACATGTGGAGGCACCCTGATTAAACATATGATTTGATATCTTTTTTATCGGCTTGATCTCTCTATTTCACTGTTTATCTGTGTATATTTCAGTGTTTCTGCACTGATGTTGGGTCATTTTTAAAGGGGTCAAAATAGGATTTAAAATGATTAGGAGCATTGTTAAAGAATGGTTAATGGATGGGATTTTAAAATGTACCTAATGATTTAAGGACACAAGTTTCATTTGACTTTCAGTGAGATTTGTGTTCTTAAATCACTTAGGTGGGATTTTCAGAAGTGCCTGATAACTTGCTTACTTGCTCATGCTTTTGTTTTCTTTTGCCCCATATATTTCACATGTGAGTATATTGGCCTAGATTGTTTCCTGCCCTTTCTCATGTTTGACCCATGACAGTGGGTTAAAGGGAGAGAAAAACACTGTGGTGGGAGTGGTGGATTTTTGATGCTACATTCCCTCCCCAATCTGTGGATAAATAAGACCCCAGGGAAAGGGATTCCTCTACTATGTGAAGCTCAGAGCCATCCCACAGACACAGCAGTTACTTGATTGCCTCCAAGACACCTGGCAGTGAGGTTCCTGGTAGACCCATGCTGCTGTCACTTTGACCCACTTGCAGTCACAGTGGGGGCCTATTGGAGAGTAGTACATCTCTGACTTGTATTCCTTCACTTGTTTTATTTTGTGCAGAAATTTGGGCACAGAACAGAGTGCAGCAACCCTTCTCTTCTATCTCTATTATGTACCCCACCTTCAAAATTTGCAGTTCCAGCAGATAGGCATTTGTGGGGGTTCCCTTGTCCCCTTCCACGTGAAAGAGGGTAGATCCAAGCTCCTGTGTGCAGATCTGTGTAGATTGATCAGAACCTAGTGCTAAGAAGTGATTTCAACTACCTGACCTATCACCAGTGGTTATTTAAATACCCAGAGGCCTCCAAACGTTCCCTGTTACCTAAAGTTTGCCAAAATGCAAGATTTTGTCACTTTAGTTTTTCAGCATGTATAATGTTGCTTCTTGGGTTGTGTTTTCAGGTTACTTTCTCTGTTACTGTATTCAGTGATATTTTGTTAATGTTTTCTTACTGGAATACCACCAAAAATCCACTAATTATTATTTATTATATGCATTCCAATAGCACCTAGAGACCCCAACTAAGATCAGTGTTTGTCTCAAGAAACTATTTTCTTATATATGGTGACCAGGTGTCCAGTTTTCGAATGGAATACCTGGTCAAAAAGGGACGCTGGTGGCCATTAAAGGTCCAGTCGGCAGTGCTGCGGCACTAAGGTAGGCTAGTCCCTACCTTTCCTGGCTGGACTGCGCTGCGTTCCGGAAGTGGCCAGCAGGTCTGGCTCCAAGGTGGCAGGGGTGGGCATGGGGCTCCACACGCTGCCGCTGCCCCGAGCACCAGCGCCGCACTCCCATTGGCCAGTTGCCTTAACCCTGCTGCGCCACTGACTGGGAGCCTCCCGAGGTAAGCCCATGATCCTGCCCCAGCCCTGAGACCCCCCCTACCTGGAGCCCCCTCCTCATCCCAAAGCCCTCATCCCCAGCCCCAGTCTAAAGTCTGCCCCCCAGCCCAGAGCCCTCACACCTCCACACACCCAACCCCCTGCCCCAGACCAGAGCTCCCCCAAACCCGGAGCCCCCTCCTGCACCCCAAGCCCCTCATCCCCACCTCCAGCCCAGAGCCCTCACCCCACCTGCACCCTAACCCCCTGCCCCAGCCCAGAGCCCCCTCTCACACCCTGGCCCCACCCCAGAGCCCTCAGCTCATCCTGCATCCCAACCCCCATCTCAACCTGCAGCCCCCTTCCGCACTCCAAATCCCTTGGCCCCACCCCTCAGTCAGAGCCCTCACCCCCTCTCACACCCCAAGCCCCTGCCCCAGCCCAGTGAAAGTGAATGAGGTGGGGGACAGCGAACCACCAGGGAGGGGGAATGTAGTGAGCGGGGAGCGGGGCCTTGTGGAAAGGCCGGACAGGGGTTGGGGCCTCAGGGAAGGGGTGGAGCTAGGGTTGTTTTGTTTTGTGCCATTAGAAAGTTGGCAACCCCATGTTTATATCTTACACAATCCATGTTTATAGTCTGTCATACACTCATAAAGGTGAAATACTAGATATACAATGTCTGCTGGTATTATAGGACATCATTAATGATAGTAAGCCAAAAACTGTAACCTAGCTTGCCTTTTTCCCTTTGTTTTGGTTTCCACAATCCATATAATTTTTCATTTTTGTGTTCCTTTTCATAACAAATGTTGTTTCTAAAATATAAAAATAGTATCAATGCCAGCAGACGAGATGTTAAAAATTGGGTTTCAAACACAATACAAGATAAAACCCAGTAAAGAAAGTTCTCAAAGGATTAGTTTCTTTGCAACAGTTCTCAGTTCTGTATTGTGTAGTAGCTTCATCTGTATTATGCAATAGCTTTATTTGCATCCAGATAGTTTGCATGCACCACCTACAGGCCATTGCCATGTTAGAATAATTCCTGATAATTATGATATCCGGGAGGCATACAAGCATTAATCATTCCATCCATGCTTGCATATTCTGCTGATAATCTATTACATTCATGCTCTAGATCTGGTAGGAAAATGATCCTCCCCACCCCCGAAAATATTGACTTTTCAATGAAATATCAAAACCCCCAAAATTTCATCCAAAAACTGAAAACCCAAAAAATTTGATTTGAAAATGCCACCACAGCATCTCACAGGAGTTGTCATTTGGGTGCCTCATGACTCATTCTTTTCTATGGTGTGGGTTCCACTTCCTGGCCAGACTGGGTATTCTGCTGCAGTGCATTATCAGTTTTCAGGTATTTGGTTTTTTGACAGAAATTGAAATTTTCCACAGAAAGCAAACACTTTTCACAAAAAAATCATTTTGTAAAAAACATAGTTTTCTGTCAAAAAAAAATAGTTCTGACAGAAAATTCTTGACTAACCCTATCATGTTGGGCTTTTACAGTACCCCAGCTGCTACTGTTGCATTCACTGAAGATTTAAAATGCTCCCAAGTGAGTGCATGAACCTTCCTTATAAAGGAAAACAATTACTTAAAACAGTAAACTTCATCTCTGTCTTATCATTGCCAGGTACTCATTGCAATTATATATAACTGTCTGGTAATTCATCATTAGTGGAAGCAGAAATTTGATATGTATTTTCTTTAAATTGTTCTTCAGGCATCTGTCGAAATAATGTGTTACATCTTCTTTTCTGGAGAGAAGACAGAATAGGGTTACCTCTGTGTGTGTTTGTTTTTGTGGGTGTGAGCAACTTGCCTATCTCCTGGAAAACTGTGCACACAAAAGTTCTCAAGTTATTTTCACTGGCAGCAAGAGACACACATGGTTGAGGTCTGGCTATAGATATCCTGGAACAAATAGTCCTATTGTTCATCTGAGTGTCTGTACTGAAGATAAACCTAACAACACATTCCTGGTTGTCAGTCAACAATTTTTTCTGCAGTACTATTTGTGATGTAATGCCAGTCTGCTCAAAGGGAAACCTTCATGTATCAAAATCCTAATTAGATATGACCTATCTCTGTAATGACTGTTCTTAATGAGCCCCCTACTACAGTTCTTCTGTGCATAAAGGCCATTCATTTAATATAACCAATGACTACTTTCTGGTGAGATCTGTACATTCTTCTGTTTTTTGATACTATCTGGTTCATATTTGCTACCACATGCAAATTACACTTTACTCTTTATATGACTCTAAGAGGTGTAGGTGTTATATATAATGCCAGAAGGCACAATTCTGTAAATTGCTTCACATATGAAGTAATTTACTTCACAAAGCTGCTAAAGATTTGGACTTGAATGCAAGCAACTACCAGGATTAGACCAACAATTACAGCTTGATGATGTTCATGCGCTTCACTGATTTCATGATTTCCTCTAGTGCTCACTAAACGTGGAAAGGTGCTGCACGAATGTTTATAGTGTTCTTTTAGAATTTTGGGGATGACATATAGCTTATGAATAGGAAAATAATGTATCTCATATGCCAGTGCAGTACACTTTCTTTGCTTTGAACAGCATTTCACATGTATATTAAGGCATCTTTAGAGAGACTCATTACCTAAACTGAGAGAACAACTTTCCCCTTGAATGGACTTTCACTCTATTCTCAGTGGCTTTATGGAGAAAGATATTGACTGGCTAGTAGATGTCATTCAGAAGACTGAACCACAGTAATAGTAATTGTTCCAGGGTATTTATAAGCAGAATGTAGAAAAGTACTTTTTTGGCCAACACCAAACAAACCCAACCACTGTCTTTTTATCCCAACAAACCTGCTTGAGATTGCTGTAGTGCTTTATAAGAAATCTACATCTTCCAAATATCCACCTACAAGTTGGTTGCTGCCTGCTCCTTGCCTGCTGGCATGCTGGTGAGACTTTTTGTTCAGCTACTGTTCAGCTCTGATTTCTAGATCTTAGTATTGGAGTTTCAGCTTCCATAAAATGACCTTTTTTGGTAGATTCAGCTCTTGATCTAATTTATATTCACTATATTATTACGTATTCAGGGATATTTTTATGCACATCTTTTCACTTTCTGATCTAAAACACTTTTTCAGATTTGTTAAAGCTGTTTCCCATGCTGAGGTCTTGACCTATTGATATTCTACAGTGACTTAAGGGGTTAGTTATGATAACGTGGCTTTTATTTGTAATATTTAAACAGATGTCAGTTGACTCCAGGAACTTATACTGTAGTATGCAGTAGGAGCAATTAAACAAGAAATCCCTATAATGAACAGATGTGCATGGTTTAGCTACTTCTATTTTGTGTTTCAATTTTTTCAGGCTAACATAGAAACTTGAATACAAATTCAACTCTATGGGTAAAGTCTTGGCTCCACTAAAGTCAATGGGAGTTTGACATTTGACTTCAACGGAGCCAGGATTTCACCCTTCCTATCTGTAACTGCTGTTAGGGAATATTTTTAGCAGTGATCTAAGGCCCTACTAGAGCTACTTACCTAATAGTTAGCTGATAGCTCTCATCTGTTTCACATTAGGTAAGTGCAGTGCTTTTTCGAATGTACAGGAAGCACCTTATGTTCCTATCACACTTTGTACATTGGCATTTAAAGGCAAGTAATAAATACCAAACATTACAAAATGGCATGACAACATGCCTTGCTTCAGTTGTTGGCAACAGTGTCTTAATAAACTGCTGAGCACATGTTCATATGCTGTCCCTGTGGCTTAGGTCAAAATATACCATTACTTGAAATTTCAACCAACATCCTTTTGTTTTTACATAGCCTGTGCTTTCCACACAAATGATCACAACAAACTCATATAACAATTATAGTTTCACCATATGCTGAGACCTATTGGGTACTTTGTGGTTATATATCTGAAAACAGAGGATGGAGGGTTTTATTTTGGACTCGAAGTGCGAAATTTACCCTTGCATAGAGAGTCAGCATGCTTAAGTTCCACTTAAGCACAAACTGATTCATATTTGTTGTTCAGATGTTCTGCAAAGGGGTTAATTTCACCCTTGAAACAAAGTGATATGTTGTCCAGCATGTTGCAACAAGGACAATCAGAATAAGGCCTGGAAGGCTGAAAGGGTCTGCAAGATTCGAGTTTATCATTTCAGTGGAGTCTTTTTTTGGGAGAAGTTTTGGAAACTATTCCAAAGAGGTTGTCAGAACACATAATTGGCAATATTGGCAGAGACATTACATGTCCTCCCTGGATTAGCTGTCCATCTCTCAGACTGTCTTCTTTATCTCAGGGTTGAAGTATGATGTTCAGGCCATAGCTGCTCTGTAGACAGAAGATTATTTTAGGTTGCCACACCTATTCCCAGAAACTGGAAATGGGCGACAGGGAATGGATCACTTGAGGATTACCTGTTCTGTTCATTCCCTCTGGGGCACCTGGCATTGGCCACTGTCGGAAGACAGGATACTGGGCTAGATGGACCTTTAGTCTGACCCAGTATGACCGTTCTTATGTTCTTAAGTGCCAGAAGACACAGATGGCCCTTGCCTGGTTGCTAAAATTTGCAGCTTTCCTCTGACAGCTTCTACATATTAAAATCTGCAGCATATTGAAAATTAGGGCACACTGTAAAATAAACAGCACAAGGGTTACTGTAGTATTGGTACCATACTGGATCACGGAGGGGGCAATGACGACTATAGGCTATAGGGCACCCTGCTGCCTAATTCAGGTCTCCTGTGTCACAGGTTATAGGGCCTTTACAATGGATGATTATTAGGATTATGATTGCCTTCAGATGAACAGGATGCATCTAATCTACAATCAGATGATGTGATCCAAGGAGGAAGTTTCTCTGATATCCTTAGTGTGATAGCTATTTTAGACCAGACATTTAGGAAACAGTGAATGCAGAGGATACTTTGTGTACTTATATTATCCCCTGCTGTGTCATTTGCATTTAGAGTAGTGGGCCAGAGGACAGACACAAAAACATAGCTATCCTACTACATGTGTTGATTTAGTGTGGGATTTTCAAAAATGCCTATGGGTATGTCTGCACTGTGATAAGACCCACAGCACAACTGTGGCTGGCTCAGGCCAGCTGACTTGGGCTGGAGCCCAGGCTATGTGGGTCTCAGAGCCTGGGCATCTTATACTGTAATTTTATAGCCCTGCAGCCCAAGCTCTGAGAGTCCAGGTCAACTGACTCAGGCCAGACACGGCTCGTCTTTTATTACAGTTTAGACATACCCTCGATGACTTAGGATATTTGTATTTCTTAGGCATTTTTGAAAATCTCACCCTTAAACAATACCAGTTGAGGTTCTGGGCATTTTATAGAGATTAATGAATAGCAAAGGCCTTGTCTACACTAGAAAGAGTTTGCAAATATAACTATACTGGCAAATCCTCCTAGTTGAGGCACAGCTTTTACTGGAAAAATAATTTGTTTGCTGGTATAGTTTATACCAGTTCCCAAAAAGAAATAAAGCGATACCAGCAATAGGACTTTTTTGCCAGTATAACTGGATTTATACAACAGCCTTTGCTGCAATAGCTTTAGTAGTTAGGGGTGTGACATAGCCATGTCAATATGCAAGCAAAACTTTTAAGTGTAGACCAGGCCTAAGAGAATTAATGACCTACAACAAAGCCTGGATATTGTTCAGAAAACTTCTCTTTGTACAAAGTGTGTGTGTCTCCAAAATGAAGACTGAGGTGTATGTTGGGGGACAGCACAAACAAAAAGCTAGATTTGTCAATAGGACTACTTACATTGTGTTGAGGTGGGAGCAATTCATAGGTCTTCAGTTCAAGGTGATTGCTGTTCCCAGTGGAAATGGTCAGGCCAGGTCTCCACTACAAATTTCTGGGGGCATAGCAATGTTGGTCAGTAGTGTGATTCCTGACTGACATTGCTATGCCTGCAGAAGTCTGTAGGATGGATGCAGTGATACTGGCAAACTCTGCTTTTTACCCAAATAGCTTGTGTTGCTGGTAAGGGGTGGTTTTTCTATACTGGTACAAAGCCCAGCTTTGTCAGTGGAGCTGTGTCTACACTAGGAGCGCTTTGCTGGTAGTGTAGAACCTACCGGTATTCCCATACTGGTAAAGTGTTCCTACTGTAGGCTTCGAGTTGGTCTGCACATAAAACTTATTCCCACAACAGAAGAGTGCTTCTGTTGCCATACGCTGTGTCTATGCTAGGGGACTATGTTGGCATAGCTGTGTCAACATAGGTGCTATAGTACAGTAGTTCTCAACCAGGGTTCCGGAGGGCCAGCATTAGACTCGCTGGGGCCCAGGGCAGAACGCCGAAGCCCCAGCGCATGGGGTTGAAACCCAGGCCCCTGAACCCCATCAGCTGGGGCTGAAGCCTGAGCCAATGTAGCTTCGTGGGGGCCCAACCAACTTTATTTATAATTTTGTCATCTTTAAGTAAAATTACTATGGTGTTTTTTCATTTTACAGGATTGGCATGGTTTTGGCTCATCTAAGTTAGGGAAAGGAATTAAATGTAGGAACTTTGGCCAATGTTAAGGGTTTAGACTGTTGTTTTTGTAACCCCTTACACCAGCGTCTCCTCAGAGGTACAGGTAGTTCTGGGAATGGCAGCACAGTCCCAGAAGACTAGCACTTTTGGTACAGAAATGTCATTCCTGAAAATTTCTTCTGGAAGCAAATATTTTAGGAGATATTAATATGAGTAAAGGACATTAAAAGCTGGCAAATTCCATAATGTAACTTATCTGAAGTACCAGTGTGGAACAAGACTGCTATACATAACTAACATCAGAGGAAAGCTATCTGAGTGAAGTAGTGCTGTTTTTGTCTTTTTTTAAATCTAATGTGTCTGGTTCTGAAAGTGTAGGATTACTTAAATTGACAACAAATCCTATGTTTGGTGGCAGACAAATCTCTGCGATTGTGTCCCCAGATAAAGCTGGGTTCATTTTAGTTCAAATACAAAGGAACTAAGGGTAAAAATATGTGATGGTGTAAATCAAGAAATAACAGGGAAAAAAGCTGAAGTGTACTCCAAGCAGAATTTATTAGAAGTCTATTCAAGAAAAAACACAGAGACCCTTTAAATTCTTATAAGCAAAGTCAATTACCTGAAAGCCAGGTATGAAAAACTTGTATTTTTAAAAATCAGTTACAGAGTAGAAACCGTACTTTTTTAAATATCACAGGCAACAGATATTTAAGTCTTCCATCATAAATGGCATCAAAGATCGGTATGAATCTCACAGCAAAGCTGCATGCAGATCTAAATTAAAATGGAAAGCCTTTGAAATATAAAGCTTTTGCCATGAAATTTGCAGTAATAAAGGTATGCTGCACAAAGATGTTTCTTTACCTTTGTCTTAATGACATTTTTCTGTAATAAAGTCATATGTACATTTAGATTTGGCTAGTAAAACCATTAATAAAATTTTGCATAAAATGCTATTTTACAGAATTGCACTATCCAGGTGTGCTTATGGTAAGAGTGGCAAGTAAAGAAAAATGCATTGAAGATGTTCTGTATTATGAAAAGGGCAAAGATCAAATGAGGAACTCTGATTTTTTTTTAAATCAACACCAAAATGGTTCTGTACAAAAAAGTACAAAATGCTAGAGACTACTTACATAGTGATAAGATCAACCCTTTACCACAAGAAAAATGCAACAGAAGCTTTTGCCATCTATAAGGTGCTGAAGAAACCAAATTTGAATTGTTTTGTATAAAGCCACAGTCATTATCATCCTGTTTCGTAATTTCATATATTATTTTTGCTTACCTAAGGAAAAAGAATGGTGTGTTCAGATATTTGTTTCATTCAGAAAAAAATACTAAAATGTATCAGTTTTAATAGTTGTGACTTTGTTTTTGTGTGTACTATATTCCTAAACAAGAATGCATAATTCAGATTTTGTTAACATATACATATATATAGAGTGAAATAAAATCAGTAAGTTTGTGCATATTTTTTCAGGTGGCTATGTTAGAATACAACTTTGCACTAACACTGTTTATTTTTGTTCTGTAACTTCATCTGATAAATAAAAACACTAACCTCTCAAATTTCATGTTGCTGATTATTACAACAAATTTAGATGCAATCATGTAATGTTAGACATCAGTAGTTCGCTATTGTCATCTATCTTCATAGCTCATTGTCTCATCATTATCCACAAACTCTCAAGATTTCATGCCTCTTGCACTTCTTTAGTTTTAACAGAAAGCACTATAGCTTATTTGAAAAAAAATGAGATTTAACTAATACAGTCACACCCATCCAACACACTTGCAGTTCCCCCATTTTAACTACTCTTGCTTGAAATTTTACAATCACTGTGCATATGTTACAACGTATAAGTGCAGGCAAAAAAAAAATCTATATTATAATTGTCATATATCGTAAACCAGTAGAATAGGCAAACTTGTGATACAGCAAATGGAAAGCAACATAGGCTGCCAAGCTAAAAAGAAAGTGGACACTCAAACAACTTTTTAATTTTTTTAAAAAGTAAACGGCAACTTTCTCTTTGTACCAGGTGGAAGCTGAGAATCAAATTTTTGCATAGCATTTAATGCTAGTACCACAAATGTCCCAAACAATGCCGGTTTTCCCATGGAGATTCACCTGTGTACCTTCCATCAAGGGTTTCCTATTCTTTTGTTTCTAATGGGGGAGGGGGGGAGGGAACTAAAGCAGGAAAACAGGAGAAAGTACGTAAATGTTGAAACAATTCCTCTTGTTTCATAAAAACTTAGTTATTCACACACTTTAGTCGTTGCTGTAATACGGCTGGAACGGTTTGGCAGATGAGGATGGGGATGATGATGAACTAGATGACCTTTATTTGAGATTGCAAAGCAAGAAAACAGAAGGCCTGTTGTAGCATGTTTTCCAGCAGCTTTATGCAGATGTGTTGCAGAGATGCAGCATAAATAAGTAGGGGAAAAAAATCACAGCCTCTTGACATAGTTTCCAGGGAAAGTACCAAAGAATTTGGTTCTTCTTGAGGTTCCTGAAAGTAGAAGTAATAAATGAAAGATGGCAGTAACAGTAAGTAATCACTACGCATGTGTGGCCTTTTTTCAGTTTATGAAATTTCATTAGCACTACAAATATTAGGACAGGAGAGACTTTTTATGCTTGTAGAAAGCCAAACTGACCCTGTGCATTGCATAGCTTGATGAATTACATTTCCCAGTCATAAACTGTTCAATATAAGGACAGGAAAAGCAACAACAAGAGGCATAGTTACGTTATTTTATTTCAATTATGTGTATCCAGATTATAATTTGTGTTAATTTTAACATATTAAAATATTGATCTAGTACCTTTGAAAGATATTTAACAATATTAATTGTAGTGAAATAATCTGGCATAAGGGTGGATGTCATCAGCAGTTCTGTAGGATTTCCAAAATAATTTAGGATTAGCAGGACAGTTAAACCCTTACTCACAGAGAGTAATACTTGCTTACATGAGTAGTCCCATTGAAATCTATGGATAATTACGTGAGTACATTCCACTCAGTCTAGGTGACGGCTGCATGATAGTGCTCTTCATTAAATAAGTGGGAAGCTACCTATTGACTTCAGAGGGCTTTGGGTCAGGCCAGTCCCCAAAGACTTCAGCATAATCAGGGTTATGATGCGTGCCAAATTACAATCAATTTGCCACTTAGAACACATCAAATTATACAATTATCTAAATATAAGCAAACTATGAGGGCAGCAAATATTTCTCAATTTTTAAAAAAAAAACCAACCAACCAAAATAAAACATACCCACAAACCATCCATCATCACACTTTTCCATCACATCAATGATATCTCCCTCTCTCAGCTCCAGTTCATCTTCGTTCCTAGGAGTATAGTTATATAGAGCCTGAAACCTTAAACAGGACAAACAGCGTGTTTTAAAAAAAATAAGTTCTTTTCACCTTTACTTAGCTAGAGGAGCTTGTCAAACATTTAAATTAACTTTTAAAGTAATATACTCCACTAAAAACTACAACACTGCGTATTGGAAAACAGCAATGCAGGAAACTTTTGCCTGTATAAGTACATATGGGACCAGGTCCAGAATGGAATACACAGCACAGTTTATGTAAAAGACAACTCATGTGAGATTACTAAATTGTTTATAGTGGGATTCATACTGCTACGCAATGTAACTGAAGACGCCAATGCACAACTCCTCTCAGCTCTATTCTGAGAAGGGGAGAGACCCTGAGGGAGAGGCTTTTGAGAAAGATAGTGGTGCAGTAGCCATGGCCTAAAGGGGAGGGGAAAAGAGTAAAACGATGTGTGGGGGGAAGAGGAAAGTAAGATGCTGGTCCCAATATCTTAGGAGAATAACTAATTTCTCCCACTTCCTCCTGTGGTGTATGTCCCCTTTGCTCCTCCTGGATTCTGGGTCTGGCCCTCAGTGTAAGTTAGAGCAGCCTCGGAGGCTGGACAGATAAAATAAAAATAGATGAAAATGGAGAAAGTGGGAGAGAAAAGGAAGGGATAAGAGTACGGTATATCCCTGGCAGAAATGAGAAGCTAAAAGGAAGGCAAAAGGCTAGTTGCAGTTACATACAAGGAGGGGGTGGAACATGAGACATTTCACCTGGTTAATTTCTTATTTTACATATAAGAGTGAATTTAGTTGTCATGAATGTGATGGCTTGAATCAGGCAGTATATAGGACAAATTGTGCTAGCTTTCACAAATGTCTTTCATTCTATCGCATTTCTACCTTACAGTACTCTCTACTTTTTCAGTCCTGGCCTTTCAGTTATGCGATGGTGTGTGTGATGGATAAATGGCAAGAGAAATGAGACCACCAAACTCATTTTCTTTCGGTGCCTGTGTTAGAGGTGAAAGAATAGTGTATTATGTTACTAGGGCTAGATACTGCTTATACAACAGTCCTGTACAAGGAGTCACATGTAGTTGCAGCAGCTGAGGAGCATCTCAGGGATGGAATTCCTTTTTTTCTTCAGGAAGAGGAATAGTCTCCTAATGGCCCACCCCAGTAGCAGATTACAACAACTCTTACTGTGCCAGTTGGCATACTGTGGGGGTATAGTCAAGATCCCCCCACATTCCACTATACTTCTTTGTCCATTCCCTGTCCGTCCATGCAGGGCTGAGCATACAGCTTCCCCCTTTGGTGTACAGTAGAAATGCAGGGATGCTACACAGCAGCACGTGTGTAGGTTTTTATTTTCCCTTATGCTGAGCTATAATCTGGCTCTTAGGTTGGAGGAAGTTTTAGGCACTCATCATCCACACAAAATTCCCACTGGCTTCAAGGAATTCCAAACTGGGCGATTAATTCTTCTGGTGGTGGGGGTCTATAAATCAGTGCTAGAAATAGCCAACTAATGGAATAATGATCTGCCTGAACAGAATTAAATGGGAGTTAGGTGCCCTGGCACTTATAAAAACCTAATAGGTGTCTGTGCGCATCTTTAGGCACCTAAATACTTGTAAAAATGTGGCCCTTTGGCACTTTGGGGCTTAAGTCTCATTTCATTTCAAGTCAGTGAGACTTAGGCTACTTGGGCTTGATTCAAAGCTCTTTTTGAAACTACAGAAAAACTCCTATTGACTCAACTGGGCTTTGGATCAGGACCAGAGTGCCTAAGTCACTTCTGAAAACTGAACTTAAGAGCCTAAGTTACTTAGATGCTTTTGAAAATTTTACTCTTTATCTAGTTTTATCACTTGCTCATGCCAAGTTCCCCTGTAAGATGTGATAGTGCATTCTTGTTATCACTTCATTCACTTCCTACATTTTGCTCACTTTTCTAATCCTGAAGGATCCCTTGATAAACAATAATTTACAGGAGATAATTCAGGGCCAGTGTAGCAGACAAGTTGAATTATTATTAAATCTTTATAATTGGCATTCTGCTCAAGAAGTCTAAAAGTGATGGAACCACAAAATGACCATGAACTGGTTTTTAAATTAATTTCCATCTTAACTGTAAAACATGGAGAAATATAGGAGTTTTTGTGAGTAACTATACTATAGTACATTTATTTTAATTTGTGAGATAATATACCTTCATAACTCAGTTTTGCCATCAGGGGTTTCTTGGATGTCTTCCGACATTATCTGGATAACTGTGTTATCCCATGATTCTACTAGGTAGTTTACTGATTCCTTGGAAGATATGCTGGCTATTGTTCCCCTTCCTCAAGTGCCAGTGTTATATCTCTGGTTAAGTAGATAAGAAATATACTTACGGTTCCCCCCCACTGTGTATGTTTTCATGAGCAAACACAGGGCGCTGTGGCTGTAATGAAATGATTTGAAATGTAATAAAGATTTAAAATCGTTACTGATTTAAGTATAAGTAGGATACTGGCATGACACATATTCTGTTTTAAAAGATAAAGAAAAGAGTGAGCACTAGAACTTTTACAGGTTTAAAGACTAGACTATTTTGAAGGACACAGTGAAAATTAAAAAAAGAACACCTTTTAATTTATCCAGTCTAAATCTTTTCATGCTGAAGGAAAAGGTCAGAGTTGAGCCCGACTGCTTTTTCAAATATCACTAACAGTGCAGGGAGATACCACAAAACTCCAATGGAAATAGCGCCTGTTGTTATACAATCTTTGCCTGAAGTGTGTTCTCAGACAAAACAGGAACCAGAAATCATTCTTCACAGTGAAATATGAGCATCCATTCATTATGATTTCTCTAGACAAACAATATTCCTACATACAGTATACACGCACACACACACTTTTAGAAGAATCAAACTAATTATGTCAATATGTAACATTTTTAGTTTAGAAGGGAAAAGTTGGTAGATATTTCCAGTGCAATGACCTTTTAAGAGTTCCCTTCCTTTTTAAATTAGCACCACCCCACTATGTAACAGATGCTTTTAATATTGCAAGTCAAAAACCTTAACTTCCTAAAAAAAACACATCATGTTATGAACAAATAGAAAGCCATTTGTTTATATCTATATCCATATTAGACTCAATCCAGAAAAGATGGAGGATCTGCTGGTTGTAAGAGGAAAGCAATAACTAGGATTGTGATTACACTATTAGTGGAGGCTGCCCTCCCCTCACCAAAGAGATTTGCAGTCTGGAAGTACTTTGGGAACCTTAACTGGTCTTTGATACCTAGGTACCAAAGATAACTCACACCACATATTCTCCTATGAATGATTGAATTAAGTGTTCATGGACTTTTTTTGATGTCATGGACCCTATCATATTCGTCCATACTTTTGTCTTCTCTAGGTTTGACTATTCCAGTTCACTTTATTTTAGGTTACTCTTGAAGGTCACAATGAAGCTTCAAATAGGGAAAAACATAATGTCTTGTTTACTTGCAGTAATGAAGAAACACAGTATGATGTCATTCCTTCTGTGCTCTGGAACTGCACTGGTTTCTCAACTGCTCCTGATGAAATTCAAGAGGTGGTCTCCTTTCTATAAATCGTTACTTAATTAGGGACCTGCCTACCTGAAGTGACTACTCAAGGGGCCAACACAAATTTGTGCTTGTTAAAGATGTTCTTCTAATAAAGATGAAATAGAATGGTACATTGTAGTTTTAAGGATACTGTGGGATAGTCTCTAATAACAGGTGATTGCCAAATAACACTGAAATTTGGACAAGATGTCACTCTATCTCAAAAAATGCTTATTCTGGTAGGATTACTGCCTCTCAACAGCTACATAACAGCATCTGGGGCACTAAGGAATAAAGCCATGGGAGACAGTGCCTTCCTGATGACTCTGTAGGTGAGGTGGTATCCTTCCTAGCAGAGTGAGCAAACTACATAGCACAAGTTCAAGAGAGTTCACTGCTGTCAGTTTCCATATGGGACTATTTCTAATTATAGAATGGGCAGAACCCCTGCAAGTCTTCCACACCATGGCCAAAGGGATCAGTTAGCCTGGGGTGTAGCAGGAGTTTGTGCAATCAAGAGGTAGGATCCGGTTCTAGTGAGTGAGTATAACTCCCACCAAAGTTACTGATGATTAATATGTGCATTCTGTGGAAGAATTCATGTCAAAAGTTTAAATGATCCTGTCAGTGCTGGAAGCTGGTATTTCCCATTGCATCCCTCATCACAATGGCAACAGAAATCTGACACTAGCAGGGAGCATAGGGAAATCCTAATTCTTGACATAAAATGGAAGTGCTTAGAGAGGTTCTCATCCATATGCACTTTGCTGCATATAAGAACAGGCAGACAGCATGTTAAATTGTCTTAAGTTGCTGGATCATGAATTTAAGAGTGCTCCTTTAAGGAACAGTGCCCAGAAGTTTAAAAGCAAATACTCAGAATTTATGCTATTCAAAGTTTCCCTCAATAACTTAAAAAAAACTTTATACCATGATCACCCTTTTTACAGGCTACTTATGTTTTATACCAGTGGTCTCTAACCTTTTTATGCACAAGATCACTTTTAAGTGCAACCCAGGATCTACCCCGCTCCGTCCCTGAGGATCCGCCCTGCTCACTCAGTCGCTCACTCTCTCTCATACTCACTCACTTTCACTGGGCTGCGGCAGGTGTTTGGAATGTGGGAGGGGGCTCTGGGGTGGAGGAGGGAGTGAGGGGTACAAGCTTTGGGAGGGAGTTTGGGTGCAGGAGGGGGCCCTGGGCTGGGGCACAGTGTTGGGGTGCAGGAGGGGGATGGGGTGCTGGCTCTGGGAGGGAGCTCAGGGCTGGAGGAGGGGGTTTGGTGTGCAGGAGGGGGTTCGGTGTGCAGGAGGGGGCTCAGGGCTGGGGTGCGGGCTCCCGCCAGGCGGCACTTACCTCGGGTGGCTCCCGGTTAGCAAAGCAGTGGGGCTAAGGCAGGCTCCCTACCTGCCCCGGCCCCACACCACTCCCGGAAAGGGCCAACATGCCCCTGCAGCCCCTGGGGGAAGCACGTGGCTCTGTACACTGCCCCTCTCTGCAGGAACCGCCCCCCGCAGCTCTCATTGGCCACAGTTCCAGTTCCCGGCCAATGGGAGCTGCGGGGGCAGTGCTTGCAAGCAGGAATGGTGCATGGTGACCCCTGCCCCTCCCCCAGGGCCGGGGGGCATGCTGGCCTCTTCCGGGAGCAGCGCGGGGTGAGGGCAGGCAGGGAGCCTGCTTTAGTGGCTGCACCACTGTACATTTAGCAGCTGGAGATAGTGATTGAGTGGGAGAGTCTCCAGGATCGACCAGTCGATTGCTATTGACTGCTTGGTGACCACTGCTTTATACACTGACAACTGCTCAATCTTAATTCATTACTAATAGTGCTGCCAGAGCTAAGCAGATCAAACTAAAGGGTTCAGAGAGAGACAGCCAGCCACACCTCTTTTAAAAAAAGATAAGAACAAAACTACTTCCGTGTTCTCCTCTCACAGAGTTTCCTCACAGCCATGTCTAATTTTTCCATCTGATTTTTTTTTTTTAAACATGCATCACTAGGTCATTTTAAAGAAAGCTTTTAGGTTAGGTAAAATGATGGTCTATCACTCTTGAACCAGTTTGCAAACATGATCAGTCCTGTGATTTGACAATTGTATCCATAATACCAACTGATATATACAAGATTTCAAACAAAATTGTTATTTAAAGGTGGTGGGGTTTTTTTTCCTTTTCTTGAGGAGCCCTCTGTACCTTGGGTGGATAAATACAAATTCTTCCCTCTACAAACACTTTGACCCATTTCAAAGCCCCCACTCCATGTCTACCTTATAGCTGAAGACTGGACAAAACTCCCTTTGCAGCCCAATTTGGCCCTAGCTGTCATGTGATTCTAGACAACTTTCTCCTTTGTTGCTTGGCACATGACTGTCTGAGTATTTTGCAGCACTCCCAGTGCAAAAATTGTAACATAAAAAATAAATGGACAGCTAGCAACACTACATATTACAGTGGAACACATACAGATTTATACTGAAGCTAACAAGTTAAGCCACATTTTGATTAAGGGTTACTAATTGCACATTATAATCATCACAGTTTTTCATGTGGCTAAAATTACACATAATGTTATTGTTGCACACAAGGTTTTTTTACATTAGTGCACACAATTTATTGCAGAGAACATTATAAACACTCTCAATTTCATGTTTATAGAGTTTATGGGCCAGATTTTCAAAGGTATTTAGTTGCCTAAAGATGCAGCTGGCTTAGGAGTTAGGCACTTAGGATTTTTGAAAATCCCGCTAGGCACTCAGGTGCATATTTAATTGCCTAAATACCATTGAAAATCTGGCCCTACATGTCTGTCTGTCCTTCCTGATATTAATCCTGTTTATTTATGTGATGTGCATAAAACATTCTTAAAGTATCTTGGTTTTTCTGCCATGTAATGGTGAGAAATTCAAATGATAAAACAAAACATATTATCTGACTTTGGTAAACACTTCATCAAAATCTGACTGATCAAGCAGAAATGGGAACAGGTATTAGGATTGGATTCAACACGTGCTCCCGATCTATGCTCTGTCTGCCCTTCCTCAAACCCTTGAATGTGATCTGAATACCAGTGGCAGGCTCTATACACTCTTTTAAACTCTGATTGATGGGTTGTTTTTTATTTGTTTGAGCGTTTTTTCTGCAAACAATAAAGGGTAACATCCTTAAAAACAATATTATAAATGACTGAATACCTTGAACATATGCCAAAAGAGGAAGAAATGAGTCAAGCAATGTAATACTACTGTTGTTTTCTCCATGTAATTCCAACACTATGAAGTGAGCTGTAGCTCACGAAAGCTTATGCTCAAATAAATTTGTTAGTCTCTAAGGTGCCACAAGTACTCCTTTTCTTTCTGCGAATACAGACTAACACGGCTGCTACTCTGAAACCTGTTAAATATAGTATCACTGCTGAAGTCAAATAACGTTGACACGACAGAATGTAAAATGCATTGGTACTCAAGGCAAGAGAGAATTTTACATTCCGAACTTATTTAGAAATAGTAGTACATAGCAAATACATAATGCTTTAGATATTCACAGAATTGTGGGGAGGGATAGCTCAGTGGTTTGAGCATTGGCCTGCTAAGGTCCCTTCCAACCCCGATATTCTGTGAACTGTAGAAACAATTAATAAAGCATCACAATGCCCTTGCAAGGTAAATAGGGACTTTGATCTCCATTGTTTAGATGCAGAAACACACAAAAAGGCTAAGCAGAGACTAGTCTATGTCAGGTCAGGAGCAGAGCTGGGATGACAACCCAGGCTGATGGGGTGCTGTTCATTGCAGTGTAGACTTCCGGGCTCATGGTGGAGCCTGGGCTCTAGGACTCTGCAAGGTGGGAGGGTCCCAGAGCTTGGGCTCTAGTCCGAATCTAGAAGTCTACACTGCAATCAAACAGCCCAACAGCCTAAGCCCTGCAAACCCGAGTCAGCTGGCGTGGGCCAGCTGCAGGTTTTTAACTGCAGTGCAGACATACCCTTAGGCAATAGAGTGATTGGGGTCACGCAGGGACTTAGAGTTTCTAGCTTCCAATCCCATGGCTCAGTTTACTAGACCATGTTGCCTCCTGTTTAGGAGTAAAAGATTTAGGACTTTAATTTCAACAGTGCACAATCACAACTGTGTACACGAACATATACACAACTGCACATCTCATTTGCATGTATGGTTACTGCAACTGTGTCTGCATGTAAAGCATTTTGGCATTCTGATGGCCAATTAGGGCACACTTATGGTAACTGAGCATGCAAATTAGGTGTGCAATTATGGGTGCCTCGTTCTGGGAATTAAGCCCATAAAGAATACACAACACATACTACCCAGTATAGCATCCTTTTACTGTTTTTTGCATCCCATCATGCGGAGTAACACATGACCTAAACCTTTAGTGGGAATAGAATCTATCCCCTAATTTGCTTCCTAACAAGCAATATCACTGCCGCCTACCACCTGATTTCTGGTTTGTCTTTTTGTGATGTCTCTGGTACATACCATTTCAATGGGAAATAGGGTTGCCAACTGTCTAATCGCACAAACCCAAACACCCTTCCCTGCCCCTTCCCCAAGGCCACGCTCCTGCCCCTTCTGAGGCCCTGCCCCCGCTCACCCACCCTCATTCACTTTCACCAGGCTGGGACAGGAGGTTGGGCTGCGGGATGGGGCTGGAGCAGGGGGTAAGGGTAAGGGGGGAGTTCGCTGGTGCTTACCTTGGGGGGTGGCATGTCTGGCAGCAGCTCCGAGGCTCACGGGCGGCCAGGCGGCTCTGTGTGCTGCCCCTGCCTGTAGGCACCGCCCCTGCAGCTCCCATTGGCCATGGTTCCCCGTTCCCGGCCCATGGGAGCTGTGGAGTCAACGCTCGGGCAGCATGCAGAGATCCACTGGCCGCCCCTCCTCCCAGGAGCTGCTGCCGGACATGTCACCGCTTCCAGGAGTGGCATGGCGCCAGGGTAGAAAGGGGGAGTCTACCTTAGCCCCGCTGCGCTGCCAGACTTTTAGTGGCCTAAAATCTCCTGGATTGGCTTCGGTAGCCTCTAGGATATCAAACCCGATTCTGGGAGACTGCTGGCCAAACTGGGAGGGTTGGCAACTGTAATGGGAAACAAGGATCCAGCAAAACTAGAGAAACACAAATATCTTGTGGGGGGAGGAGAATACACCTCCCCTACACGTAGCAGCCAGAGCAGGGAGAGACGAACGTAAAATCAAAGGGCAACTGCACAGCAAAAGATCTCTATGCTCCATTGCAAATCCATTCCGCTATCAACAGTAAGAGGCAAAAGCGGTCTCAGATGCTTTTGAGACAAAGCGCACTGAATGTTAAGATACACGTGTAAAGCATTTTGGTCCTAACCAAAAAAACAAGCATAACACACAAACTATATTTTCATTTAGAATCTTCTTGAATATTAGAGCACATAATATAAGACCAATACGTACACTCTGTAAATAAGTTGATCTTTAGATAAAATGCAATAGATGTAGTTACTGACTGTTACGAAAGGAAACGCTGAAGAGAATCACAGTTGCAAATAGCAGTGCTGGGGAAAACATGATATCAAGTCAGTGCAGCACACATTGCTATAGTAACAAAATATTTTCAAAAGAAGAATATGAATGCAAAAAATCAAGGAATATTGAACACATTACAGAAGCCACATTACATGCAATAAAGTCTAGATTTTTTTGGCTATCAGAAAGGACATTTTAATAATCTGGAAATGCTTTGAAACAAAAGGAGCCATTTAGAAAACAGTTGAAAAAAAATAGACTAAAGTGTGTAAAGAATTCTGTCATTTTTGATGTTTTGTGAACACTGGGCAATCCAGTGGAGATACAATATACAACAGAACTGTAACATAAGGTGCTGTACACAAAGAATTTCATTATGATTTTATGCAAATCATTTTTGTAGTTTGACAGCAGCATTGCAGCACAGCGTACTGAGAGTATTCAAACATATGTTATCAAACAAAGAACAGGGAGACTAGCTATTTAAACTCCTTATACTAGGGGAGAATGCTGACATCACACACTGGGCATTCAGTACCATACCCTGTGTGAATAGCTGTGACCTCTGACAGGTGAGTTGCAGGATCTCTTAGTCATCACAGGGCTACGAGGAGGTTTACCCATAACAAATATCTCTCTCTTTAAATCAGCCTGAAAAAACCATAAAAATTGTGTAAGTTCATAGCTTAAGTACAAAGCCTTACAGGGGATTTTTGCTGCTTCGTTTGCGCATACAAACTGGGCATACTAATTCTTTAATTAAAAAGGCCCATGTGTTAAAATGCAAAGAACAAGCTGATCTGTTAGTCCAGCACACCTGTGCTGTTGCTATTGTATCACCTGCAGCATTGTTTAGTTGCTCTGGCAGTTGCACTGACACTTACAACTGCAACTTGCAAGATTATTCACCCATGACCCTTTTTGGGATATGATCTAGCACTGCAAATTTAAATATTGAAGTGACTATTAATAATATAGAACACTCAAAAGCACACAGCAGAAAGTTCATAGTGAACAGGGAAATACTAGCAACTGATATTATAGCACTTTGATCTTAAACTGAAAGCACTGCTAAAATCTGACCCGCTTTCCGAGTGCATGTTTAAGTCAGTGGAGGATGATAAATGAAAGGGTATCAGTTAGGCTGGTGCCTATGTAAATTAGCTTTCAAAGCTAATTGTTTCATAGAAATCAAAACTTGTCAGACAAAGGGGATGTGAAGAAAATGAGAATTATTTGTAAGGAAATGGTGAAGTGTAATATCCTCATTGGAAGCCTGGTCCTTTGGATTTTGTGAAGAGTTGTAATTGAAATGTTTGTACTGAGAGTGAAGAATGGGGTCCTTTTACAAACTGGAAGAATGAACAACAAATGCAACAAGAAACCCAAAGAAGCCTTAGACGGGGGCCAAGAAGGGAGAAAAACTCCTTAAGATTCCCTTTGTGGGGTTTCTTCTGATTTCTTCCTTCAGAAAATGAAAGTTTCTCCACCATGGAAGAGTCTGGGGTTCGACTTCCAAGCCCTATGGATATCCAGGGATCTGCTGGAAATCTTGCACCAGGCCTGGCTCCCTTAAATGGGGGTTCCACAATGTGACAGATTCACTGCTACATACTGTGGATGTGGAGGATGTGTTGCATAATGTTCTCCTTGTCCCCAAGCCTGCCCATTGCTCGGGCCACATGCTCCCTACTCTCACATGCAGGACTAGGAAACAGTGCTGCTTAGGAAACTGACCTGCCTCCCACTGTGCAGGCAAGGGGTGATCTGTTTGTCAAAGGACTTTTCCATATGTGGGTCAACAGGGTGTACGCTGCCTTTAAATACTTACATTCTCTCTGCAAGATAAAAGGCTCTAAAAGAATGACGACATTAAAGAGACTTTAAAATCAAGGAGCTAAAATAAATGTTCTAGTTTTGTATATTTTTAATGAGACTGTCTTAGACTTGATTTGACTTTCCACTATCATCTCCCCAATACATTTATAATCACACAGGGAAGATTTTCAAAGGAACAAAGGGCAGACAGGCACCCAACTTCCACTAAAAGTCAATGGGAGTTGGATACCTAAGACACAGAGGCCTCATCTTCCCTGTGAAAAAAGGTGTGTCCTTGAGTTTGCTAACACATGCTAACTAATTCAAGGTAAAATCCTAGTGACTCCAATAGACAATTTGTAGTTTTCACACAAGTTAAGGTCTATGGGGGAGCCTAATCTTTGAGTCAACCTGTTAACTCATGTGAAAACTACAAACTGCCTTGTCTTCACTAGGATTTTACCTCAAGTTTGTTAATATGTCAGCTAACTTGAGCTAAAACTACACCTTTTTTTTTACAGTGATGGCAAAACCTACTGCCCCTTTAAAAATCATACGTAGAGTTTCTTAAATTTCACTGTCATTAGTCTCCTCTAAGGGTATTGGCAAGCTTCTACATATATCTGTGAACCAACCTTTTGTCTGACATGAGCAAAGTTATCACGATATTAATCTTATTATTCCCTTTACCTTGTAGGGCTTTCCCTCATCTTGTGTATTTTAGTTTTGTACTCTTTGGTGTCATTAGTTGTTAAGAGACTTAAATGCCTGGCTTCTTAATACATAACCATGCAGAGTTCAGCATGTTACCCACTGATATGGACAAGTGGAATGGGAATAGGAACTATCCCTTCTTCTGAAATCCAATTCATAGCCTAGAGATAGGGGGTTTGTGAGAGCCAAATGGATCAGTATAATGTTAAGCATTATACTTTTGACTTACTACAAGCTGCTGGGATGTTAGTTCACCTGCCCATTGCTGTGCTCAATCTTTGCTGCTAGACATAGAATTGCCTGCTTATCAGAGGCAGGAAGTGTTGTCTCCAGAACAGATACAGAGGGCTGATCAAAACTCATCAGTCAATCAGTCTTCCTGTTGACTTCCGGGGGGGTTGGTTTGGGCCTATACTGATGACATCCACAGAGGGAATTGCTCACTGGCCTTCAAAGATCATCTAGAGTATGGAACAGGCAGAGAACTGGGGACAATCAAGAAAGACAATTAAGAGTTGTGGATTGACCTCTGTAAGAAAAAAACCCCGTCTTCTAGTTCTTATCATTGCTTAATCTGCATTGTCTTAAAATGAGACAATAAATGTCCCTCTCTCGATAATTTGCACTTCTTTCCCTTCACCATTTCCAATGAAAAACAACAAAATAAAATCCGAAGTCAAAATTTGTGCCCTGATGTGTATGAACTTTCAGCTTGTTGTATCATTTCAAAGAGTTGAATTTATATTTCCTTTCATTTTGGATTAATTTTCCTTGTTAGGATTTATTGATGAATGCTCAATTTATATGAAAAATCTCAAGATCCCCTAGAGCTAATTTCAAAGACTTTGTGCTAGTTGGTAACATTTCCTGAATTTTGTTTGTTATGATTTAAAATAAGTAAAAGCACCCATCCATAGGCTCTAAGTGCCCTGTCAATTATTCAAAATTATATAACCAAAATGCAATACAATTAGTTCACCCCTTCTAGCAAGGTGCAGCACATGCTCAGTTATTACCAACCACATACACTGGCCGCTACTACAGTCCTCTCACTTCTCTTCTAAACCAACAAATGGCCTTTTTAGCATGCCCTCAAAGTAACCAAATCATGGCAATTTTTAGACCAGGGACAGGAGGTTATATCAGAGCCCCAGGGTCCCGTCGGAGTACACCCCAACCTGCAACTTCTTCTCTATTATAGGATGGGGATCTTGCATCCACATCTCTACTTACTGTAGATACTCTAGGTAGTGTATCACAGGGAGAGAGGTGGTCTCTTAGGTGAGAGATCTGAAGCTGTCAACAACATATCTCTTTCTCAGCTGGGGAAAAATGGAACACTTTAAATCTTGTTTAAAATCAATCATAGTGTTTTTATGGTGATTTTTGTCTTTTCTGTTTAAACTAAATGTAATGCTCATGAAATTAACATCTCTGGAGCCTGACTCCTTCTATGTACCCACTAAAGACCTAAAAAGCAAGTGACATAATTTCAGACTTCTCTGCACTGCCCTGCCGCAGTGCTTCACACCTGACCTGGAAATATGTCTTGAGAAGAGAAAGTTACCCATACTCTAGATCTGTTCCTTTTTTGGTTAATGAGACTGACAACAGGAATGCTACTAATGGGTAAGTGTGATGGGGTTATTGTGAAGTACACATCTGGCCCTTAGGAATTGGACTGAAACTACAAACTCATTTCGCATAACATCTGGTAACTTTTCAGTGGCCTAATGACCTAGAGCCTGATTCATCTCCTATTACAGTGATCAGCAACCACCCATTGAATTCAATGAGAGCTAGATCAAACCCCTAGTGTGGATTCAGACACACGATCTAGAAATTAAAAGCTCCCACTTCCTATATCTGAGCTATCTGGCTAATCCTTTCCTGAACTATCCAGTCCCTTCATGATAGTATTTTCTTACTTGACATTGTTATTTAATCTGAAAAGGCACTACACTGCTAATATAACATTCAAGCTAGCTACATGCTTATGCTATGAAATATTAGTAACTGAGAAGTTATATTTAAAATTAAAAAAGATCAATCTTAGCATCATTCCTTCTATTTGTCAAACACACATGGAGACATGCAGCAATTCACACTCAACAAGTGCAGTTACCTTTAACTTTGGTGAGTTTATCTCCTGTCGGTAGGACAGTTTGGAAAGGAGAGGAGGTGAGTGGGGAACAGCAGACTGGGACGATGTGGAGACAGACTGAGAGGGAGGTGCCTTGGCAGAGTGAAATGGAGGACTAGAAGGAAGATGAGAAGGAGAAGCAGAAGGCCCTTGTGTCCCAGAGGAAAGTGGGGCTGGCTTAAACATTTAAGAAAGACAACAAGTAATCATGCTGTACAACCATCAGTGAAGGAGTACAGTGTACTCAGGCTGATGTTACATTCATCATAAGTCAGTAAATATAATGTTCTGAGGTGAAATCACTCATAGTCTTATCATATTCTACTTACTTCCTACTACTACCCTGTCTTTAGGCTCATTCATTTGAAAAACACAAATAGGGGATGGGAGTAGGTGTATCTCTTGTAATATCATAACTGTATCCTTGGAGGCCCTCTAATATGTCTTAGGCTTCATTTTGAAGTGCTCTGCAAAGAAAGTCGAGGGTGCTTCTCTCCCAAGAGCTCAGTATGTTGAAGGATTGGGCCCTACATGAAGTTCTGTTAAAACTTCAAAATGAAACCTGCCTTTAAATATACTATTTATAAGAGGCACTGTTGGGTTAAATTAAGTCCAAATTTTAAATGTTATCAAAAGAAACTTTTGCAAAACCTAATACTTTATGTTTTTCAGAAATTACAATTAAAGCAGTTGTTCTTAGTTAAACATTCCCTCAAATCTCTCTCTTGTTGAAACAGAGAGAAATATCATTCTCTGTTACATGGTACCCTTATTTTCTCCAGTTTTGCTTTCTCTGCTAGATAACTGCCATCACAATAATTCTGACCTGAAAGGCAGAATACGTGACTTTCTTCATTGGCCCACTAGTGCTACCCTTCGAATTATCTGACAGAGTGAACACTCTCAAACATTGCAGAAATAAGACCCTGAACAAGACACTGCCTATAAAACAGAGCTCAGACTGAATCAACTGATTTCATTTTGTGATATATGCCATCAAGTGCCAGCAATGCCCCTCTGCCATGTACATTGGCCAAACCGGACAGTCTCTATGTAAAAGAATAAATGGACACAAATCAGACGTCAAGAATTATACCATTCAAAAACGAGTCGGAGAACACTTCAATCTCTTTGCTCACTCGATTACAGACCTAAATGTGGCAATCCTTCAACAAAAAAACTTCAAAAACAGACTCCAACGAGAGACTGCTGAATTGGAATTAATTTGCAAACTGGATACAATTAACTTAGACTTGAATAAAGACTGGGAGTGGATGGGTCATTACACAAAGTAAAACTATTTTCCCTTGTTTATTTCCCCTCCTACTGTTCTTGTAAACTGCTGGAAATGGCCCACCTTGATTATCACTAAAAAAGGTTCCCCCCCACCCCGTTTCCTGCTGGTAATAGCTCACCTTTCCTGATCACTCTCCTTACAGTGTGTATGGTAACACCCATTGTTTCATGTTCTCTGTGTATATAAATCTCCCCACTGTATTTTCCACTGAATGCATCCGATGAAGTGAGCTGTAGCTCACGAAAGCTTATGCTCAAATAAATTGGTTAGTCTCTAAGGTGCCACAAGTACTCCTTTTCTTTTTGAGAATACAGACTAACACGGCTGCTACTCTGAAACCTGATTTTCATTTTGCAAGTCAAGAGAAATGCAAGGAACTGAGAAAAGAGGATACACTAACAAAATGAATTTTGTAAAAAAACAACTTTCAATTTTAATAATGTAAATGTTTTAATATCTTAAGTAAATGAATGTGTTCGTTAACAGCTATAATTTTTATACTGGCAGTGTCCCTTGAAATAACCACAGCATAGTTTGTTTTCAGGGTTACGTTGTAGTTTTTAAGCCATGAGAACAAGTTATGAGGGCTGCAAAGTCTTACAATCTATCAGGGATCACCTGTTACCCATATATCTGAGTTATAGATTGGTTTGAACCAGATTAACTGCTTTAACTGTCTGACCGTTTAAACAAATTTTATAGAGAAAAAAAAAGTTACTAAAACTTTGCCTAGAAATATTAGAATTAATTTTATATAAATATCATGTGTTAATTAATTCAGGGCCATCTTGTGGCATTTAGACATTGGCAGGCATTGGGGCATTACAGAGTTGTGCTGGTCCAGGGGGAACTGTGGGAGGGATCATGACTTAGAAAGCATGTGTTTCATGGCCAAACTTAATCTGGCCCCTAGTTATTAGTCATATTCTTGTGACATGAACACACTATAATTAGCCAGGTGGCCAAATGACACATCTGAGAGGTGAATAGCTAAAAGTTTCCGCAGGCGATTCCTCCTCATTCTTTCAGGAGTGCGCGGATAGCTTTGCTTTTGGGAGCTCCCATTCTGTCAGATAATTCAAAAGGTAGCACTAATGGGCCTGTGAAGAAAGCTGTGCATTCTGCCTTTCAGGTCATTACTATTGTGATGGCAGCAGAGAAGACTGGAAAACAAGGGCACCATGTAACCTAGAATGATATTTCTCTCAGTTTCAGCAAGAGGGAGATTTGAGATGGGACTGCTGTTTTCTCTGTCATTAAGAATATCATATATAATTTATTTAATATAATACAACCCTAATTATAATACTGTATGTATATGTATAGATACACAAAAATATATTAGAAAAGACTATACTAATTATACTGGGAGTGAACTGTATGAATGTAGAAGCTAAATCGTAAGAAATTAAAATACCTCTTTATTGATACTTGATGAACTGTATACTTCATAAGGTATCATATGCTCGCTTTTAATTGCTGTTGGAGATTTTATTCTGTCATGTCTCAGCGTCTCCTCTATATACAGTCCTGGCATTTGTTCTGTTACATCAGGTGCACGTCTGTAGAAATTTGAATCTTGACATTTTGGCTGACCCCCTTGGATTACTGACAGGCGCACCTCACAGGTTTCCTCTTCCTGTTCATCACTTGCCACTAGCATTCTGGGTAGGGAGCCACATTTAGAAGGCTCAGAGACAGCAAAAGCCGTGCTCATGGTTCCACATGCTTTTGTAGTATCTGATAAGCTTCTGGTTTCTTTGACAGCTGGCGATCCAATCATCTCTTTCAGATCTTTATATTTTCTTTCATTCATTTTGATACCGTTTGTTATAGGCTTAAGTGCTGTGTCCTGAAATTGGATTGTTGGAGGAAGTGATACAAAAGTACATGCAGGGAAGGGCTGAAGAGATTCAGAAGACCTGAGAGAGGTCTTTGGTGATGTAAATGGAACAAAATGACCATCCTTAACTTGGCAAGTAATATTAGCAGTGGGCATTGGAATAGACTGGGATGCTGTTAATGCCAAAGAGTTGAGTTCCTCTAGATCACAACGAAAGCTGTCAGGAAAAGGTGGAGGAGTTGGGGCAGGCGTGCTTGACGGTGGAAAACCAACAGTCAGTGACAACCATTCATTGGCGACAGCCTTGAGATTCCCTTTATTAGAATCTGACCAAGGAGAGGAATGATATCTGGGAGGTGGGGATGATGCTTTGGAAGCCAACTTTGGAAATAAGGAAAAGCATAGGAATTAAAAATAAATAAACAAACAAAATGACCTTGGACTAAGATATGAGTAGCGTAAGCAAAAAAAGTTATGTGCCATCTTCTGGAATATAGGATATTATTTCAGTGAGCACAAATGTCTGAAATCATTACTACATGAATCAGAATAGCTGAAAAGATATTTGAAAAGTGAAACTATATCAGGTTCTGGCCTAGGGCTTAAATGTCAAACATCAAGACAGATCTGAATCACGGAGTCATGAAGGGGAGCCTAAATTTGATCTGCTAGGATTATGTTATTTACTGCTCTATGCTAGTGAGCCTATCACAAGTTGTTATATAGTACACTCAAGACTGCTGTGATTTCCCCAAACCATTATTTTCAGAACAGTCATACTGTTAAAAGCACCTTGCTCACTGTGGGTGCCATTAAACACTAATACAAATAGAACAAACCAAATAATTTCTAATTTTCCTAATGTTAATGTTTGCTGCACCTTCTGGTGGTGATCTTAAAGAAACATCTTAAATACACTGCATACTTTTATTAAGGCATCAGTAGTTACATAATGCATTTTTATTTAAAATTGATGTAATTGTGAACAAATAAAATTACAGTTTTAGTTAAGGTACATACACTTAAATCTAATAGAAAGTAGACAGTAAACAATCCTTTTTAAGATGGTGACAGCACAGTACGTAGCAATATATTTTGAGTAGCATTACATAATATTGATTGAAGTATCCTTCTGGTAAAAGAAAAGTCCTTTTGTACGAATGATAGACTGGTGAGTCATACATACACTGCCTCTGTAGATATCCATTGCTTCAGTAAATACTGAAAATGTATTTTTTGTTACTAGTAATTCTCAAAATTAAACTGGCATGAAAAAAGTATTTTAATTTCCTTGTTAGAATAATCTAAAACAATTCTAGACTGCACATCTCTTTAGTTATCTGGCTACTTTAGATTTTAAATATTACTGTAGAAAAGAAAATAAGGCTTTATTACTTATACAGAGTTTGAACCTGAGAGACAGACTGGGGAGAAGAGGGCAAATTACTTACCTCCTACTGAAGTTTTCTCAAGGTAGATGGGTTTATTTTTGAGAAGTTAGACAATTCTTTGGTATAGGATTTCCTGATATCCAGTCCTCTTGCAAAATTTAATAGTTTTGAGTTTCTTTGTTTTTGACAATGAACAGATCCCACATAACGCAAACACTATTGAATTATCTCTCTCCCCCGCCCCCCAACAGAAAGAGCCTCTAGAAGCAGAAAGTAATACAATGGGTTACATGTTATATACATGAATAGGAGGAGGAAGAATAAATAGAACCCTGAAGTTCTGATCATGCTAAACCCTAGTACTCAGTTGGGAATGCTTAAGTTTACTAAAGCCTCTCCAGCTATTGTAAGAAAAGAAGACTTAAGACACTTTTTCCACACACGTAGCCTCTTCTGAATATATAAAAGAATTAATGGATGAGAAGTTGGTTTGAGAGATTTTAGTACGGTATTTCCATTTATGTCAGTGCAGCAACTGCTGCAGAAATTCCCTCTGTCACATAAAAGGCCTTGAGTTTTTTCTTAGAAAACAGATACTCACTGACATGCATGTGTGCAGAGATCTGTTCTAGACTCTCTGGGCCTGATTCTCCACTTCGTTACAGTTTTATAGAGAAGTAACTGACAGAATATACCCATGTCCACATCCTACATACTATTGTAATAATCGTTGTTCAAAGTATGTCTTATAAGGTATCATTTGAAAACTCACAATTTGCTCGTCAATACTGTCCTGATAAAATATGTGTGGTAACATTGTATGTGACATTATAAAATTCCACTGCATGGTGTTATTAACACATCTCTCGGTTCCCTATTCCCTCCTGGTCAAGGAAGGATGCTTTATCAGAGCAGTCTTAGGGGAAGATCTTCAGCTGGTGGAAATTGCCATAGTTCACTGGCGTTTATGGAGCTATGACATTTACATCAGCTGACGATCTGCCCACTGCTATGTGTAGTTTTCTATCACAACAAAGATAATTTGAACTAACCAGCAACTAATATGAAAAAATATAGATCAGGGACAGACATTCTGTTTTCTTGTTTAAGCTCCAAGACATGGAGACCCTTCAAGACATCATCCAAACTCCTTCTGATTCCAATCTCTTCCCCTAGAGTTGGTCTTTTCAACTTCGAAGTGAGGGAAGATGTAAAATATTTAAATATCAAAGAATTATTGGGTGATCTTAACTTAAATGTGAGTCTCATCTGAACTTAAATGCTTTGAAACCACAGCCCAGCTCTCAATGGAATGATGAGAACCTTAGCAATGAGTTATGTGATATTGAGTTGGAACTAGGCGGATCTGAAGTTGGCTAACTACTATAAAACTTAAATTGTTTCTACCTCCAACCCAAAACTTTTATTGGGTGTGAAAAAATAGCAGCTGGCATCAAGAACCATCTCCTGATCAAGCAAATCTCACATTTGATGCTATTAGTGTTTATCCATAGGCACAAAATTCACAGGTCAGGCTTGTCCATCAGGGACACATTTTGGTAACAATTGGGAAGCTTCTCCTATTCTAACATTGTAACTTAGCACTAATATATGAATAACTGTCAAAATATAGATGAAAAGAAGCAAGGTAATATATTACTGACATCATGAAACAAAAATACACCAATAACTGAACAAAGAGAGCTTACAAACTACACACACAAACAGAACATACTCTAAGGAGATAAACCAGTAAAGAAAGTGAACATTTGAAGGGTTTTTTCTCTCCTTCATGTTCAAAAGTTTTAGACCGATAACTCTCATTAACAGTAATTGAAGCCACATAAAAAAATCTTCATGCTTCTATTGCCATTAAAGAGACTGTGTGCAAATCTTTGTGAGAAGGTAGTAATATTTCAGCAACTGAGTAATTGATCAAAGCCTGCTCATCATCAAGAATAGAACTTTCAATGAAAACCAACTTTTCTCCCATCAGACAACATAACTTGTGATGGTTGCATAGACTGGGATGGAGGGGGGGTTCAAACACTTCTGAAAGGTTTGCAAGTGTTCATGACTAGGTGTAAGAAGCTGTAAAGAATCTTGGTTTCAGGTTATAGCTATAAAGATCTGAACCTGAACTGTATTGCAACGTGATGACATTTGCATCATTATAGCTTAATACAAGTGCTATCATGTTACAAAATCACCCAAGGAGTCTGCTCTATGACAAAAATCCATTTCTGCAGGGTGGGTGACAAAAGGAGGCCAGTCACACAAAGAAGACATTGGCTGACTCCTTCTCCTTGCACCCAAGGATGGACAGGGAGAGCACAGGGCTATTTTTGGCCAGCTGTGTTGTGGCCTCATGCAAACTGCCCTCTCATGCTGTTCTCATGGGTTCTCTTTTAGGGGACTGCAAGATCTTCCGGTCTTTGTCATAAAAAAAGATGTTCATACTGCAACATAACAGTCCGCTGAACATAACCCACGATGCTCAAATCTGTTCCAAGTTGCCAGACAAGTTTTGTTCTGGTTGATTTGCTGCCCAAACTCTGCCTGGCCATTCTCTAGATAATATAATGGTTAATTACTAGACTTGCGGAGTTTGGGATGCATGAAGGATATTTAAAACATCTTTGGAAATTAAGCCTTTTATGTCCTAGATTTTACACTTTGAATTTTATAGACTTAGTGTAAACCAGCAAGAGTGTTAAATGCCATAGTGTATCCTAAAAAATGTAAGAAATAAAGTTGTACAATGAAAATTTGGCAATGCAACTCTATCTTCAGAAAAAGACCAAGTATTAAATATGATTTCTGTGGGTGGGATGCATGATTTTTTAAAAAATGTATATTAAACTGTTTATTGGTTATTTTACCAAAGATTTACAAATTGTATTAACATACTTCTAGGCATGATGGAAAAACAAATCGTCCTTACCTTAGTGGAACTTAAATGGTGTATTCTATCACTAGAATAGCTTTGGGGTAATGGAGGATCAGGGTAGTCACCAGCACCTTTTGATGCATTCTTTTTGATGACTTCTACATAGGAAACAGGGAAGATGCCTTGTCTGTTGGTTCCTGGTATTTTACCTTCATACCAGTTTTGATCAACTCGCTTAAGAAGAATTACTCTGTCTCCCTGTAATGCATTATCAAAATTAATTATCAGTGGACAAGTGATAACTTTGTTTTCTGAATAGTTTATATTTTTATCTCAACATATCACAGTATTTTTCCATGGGGGTCCTTTATGGCCCTGGTCAGAGCCTTCAGAATCTCCCCTACTTTCCCATTAACTTCATATAATGCTATCGTTCCAGCAAGAGAGGGCCTGTGTTGGTCTATGAATGCCATTCCTATACCAGATACTAAACAACAATTGAGGTGTTCTGCTCAGTGGGTGTCTGAGTTCTGAATTCAAGCTCAGAACTTAGATGCCTATATGGCAGTATACTATTCTTCCACTAGACCACTGACCTGGCCCATTTCTGCAGTCAGTAATAGTGACTGTTGTATTAATTTAAATGTTTTGCTCCTCACATTGTTTGGTTTTGTATTTTTCTTGAAAATCCAGTAAAGATTAAGAAAAAGGCCATACTAACGTACGTCTCTCCTTATTAAGATTTTATGGACTCCTGTTTGTTTTATATAACATAGATTTTATCATGTCTCCTGCAGGACAACTTTTTTTCAATCCCCACCCTCCCATCTCGAAGTCCTCTTAGTTTAATGTGATTTTGTTTCTGTTGTTGATTTGTGAATACCATAAAAGCATCTCTAGTTGAACAAACAAAAGCCAGCTACTCTTTCATCAAAACCAGGCTATCAAGATACCAACTCCGGTGAATATAAAATCCAGGTGCGATAAACATGAATGTTTACAATGTTTATAAACAGAAGTTCACATTATAATGCTCATGTTTAATATTCACATTAACAAAATTAATCCTTCACTTCCGCCTTCCTGATTTTAGGGCATACTAAACATAGCATGGGCCTGATCCAGCAAGACTGAAGTAAATGGGTGCTGGATCAGTCCCTAAATCACCATCAATAAGGTCATGTCCTGGGCTCAGTCATATCAGAGGAAAAACAGATCAGTGTATTCCTTCCTACCAGATCATCTGGCATCAGCCTTTTTTCACCAGGAAAGTGTGAATGCGGCAGAATTGCCCTATGGATACAAATTCTTCTACGTGTTACCAGAACAAAATCTTGTTTTGTTTAAATAGTCCTAATGGCAAATGTTTTCAAGCCTGCATACCTAATGTTAAGCATCTGGATAAACAACTGATTTTCAGAGATACTGAGCACTCTTCAGCTCCCAGTCACTTATGGGTTATGAATATCACTATCATTTATTTTGGTTGCTAATCATGGCTTATGATACCTAGATTTAGGAACCAAAGTTTTAAATTTTACGTTTGTTTTACTAGTCAGTGTAGTAGATTTTACGTGGAAGGTGTTTTCATATCCATATTTTTGTAACCTTTGTTCTGTATATGAATAATGCCCTTTCATCACCAGATCATCTGGGGATTAAACATCTTATGATAAAGATGTATCACTTGGTGAAATACATTAATATTTAGTATCTTGCTATGCCTAATTTGGAATTATTCAATAAATATAGTTAGATTTGTAGATTTATGTTTAAGAATACCTACTGTATTTTAAATTACAATATGCTGTTGAACCAGCAAGAATTAGTATTACACTTAGAAAGAAAATATTAGTGTTAAATGCAAGAAGAAATAGTTCTTTAATTAGAAACTTGCACCAAATATCTTATAGCCATGATAATAGATTCCAAACAGCAGAAGTCTGTATTATAATAAAACCTCTTAAAATAATATCCAAGTGTGTGACAATAATATGAGATTAAAACTTGGAATTATGGAATAGTATTTATTTAATATATTGCTATGACATTCAGATTCCAGACAACCCAAAGGGAAACCAAGGTGTCTGAACCCCAAAGTATAAGCAACTGAACTGGTTGCATACAATGTTATTGTGTACAATTTTATGTCAAGTAAGATCTTTTATGAAAGCATGTAATGTTCTGAACTTGATGGTCATTAGGAGATATGTATACAGGTTATGTATATGTAGAACATGGTAACTGTAGCTAGGATGCATCACTTCACAACGGGGGGCGGGGGTGAAGCAATGAGGCAGGGAGGGGCACCTCTCAGGCTAATTGTTCACATGAAACTAGCTCCAAGCACCTAGCATTGTACAACCCAGGGAAAGACAATGGTAGTCTATTTAAGTTAATGGGAAGATACTGAAACTGAAAAAAAAAAAACCAGCCTTGGAAAACTCAGGCCATGTCTACACTACACTACAGGTCGACTTACTGCCACTGCAGTAATTACTGTGGTTTTTCCATGTCTACACTACCCTCCTTCTTTCAGTGGCACGTGTCCTCATCAGGAGCACTTGCACTGATTTAAGAGGAGCAGTGTGAGGAGCAGAGAACCCTGGCTGCAGCCAGGCTCCAGTTGGGAGTTCTGCAGGGAGCCCACAGCCTGGGCTCTCAGCACTGGGCAGGCGAGGATCCAGCTCTCAACAGCACTGGGGGTTCACAGCTGGAACATCCTTCCCTCATCCCCCATCCCTCACTTCTCTCTACCCCACCTTCCGCTCAGTTTCAAAACAGGAACCCTACCAGCAGTGAAACTGACATTCTTGTTAATTTCACAGCTCTGGCTGTCAGTCACTCTGAGAGCCAGCAGGCAATGCAAGTAACACAGTATCTATACAGACACTGCATTGCCTGAACTATCTTGACCTAAGCCTTATGCCTCTCCTGGAGGTGGATTTACTAGGGTGACATAGTGGGCGAGTGACAGCGGTGGGAGGAACATTGTAGTGTGTATGTTTACACAGTTAAGGTGCCTTACGTCAACTTAACTTCGTACTGTAGACAAGCCCTAAGGAAGAAGGGAGTTTCCCTGCACTTTATAACCATGAATTACCATAGTCTGAGAGAAAGAAGAAGTAAAAACAAACCCACCAATCCTGCAAATCCTGTCAGACAGTAAGGGGTTTGAAGTGAAAGCTATCCAGAAATGGAGGTCCAGCATCTAAGTGGGGAGCTGTCCATGAAACACTGGATCCCCTCTATGGCAGGGGGTATGCAGGGAAACTTCACAGAGTCAACAGGTAACTTGGAATTTAGCTAACATAGAAGTGCAAAGCCTGAGATTGTGTCTTCCTGTTTATTTTCTGTGTAACTTGTATTCGTTTGCTCTCCCTTACTATTTCATCTTTGAATCTGTGACTTTTCTATTAAATAAACTTTTTATTTTTACCCCAAGCAGGTCTCTGGTATGCAAACTGTGTGAAGTGTGTGCCAAAGTGAACTGATCACTGGGGGCAGGTTTTACTCCTTCAGAGGCGCCAAACAAGAGAGGAAAAGTCTGAGTACCTTGTAGTTAAGAACTCAGGGAGACAGATCTGCGGGGACTCGGGATTGGAAGTTGCTGAGGTCATCCTGCAAGAAGTAACTAGGCAGGTGGAAGCCAGGGCTGAGACCCATTTGTAGGCTGGCTGGTGATGTCAGGGTTCTGAGTCATAGCAGCACAGTATTAAGGAACCCAAAGTTATAAGGCAGGCTGTGACAGAACCCCTTACTGGTTTGGGTAATCCACAAAATGTCAGGGTGGCTTCCAAAAATGTCCATAGACAAGCCATCACAGTTTTAAAATCTCCTGTTATATACCCAAAACAGTGGGTGCACCTATAAAATTGCAGGCCCCACAATTGTGGTTGAAGGAAGAGGCAACTGAAAAATGTGTAGATGGGTAATTTACATGCAACTTGGGCAATTAGGCACCCAGTTACCTGATTTGTACATGCAACCTGATGTCTGCATGTGCAAATCAGGCAAGTACAACCTAATTACCTGTTTTGCATGACTACCACATTTACACCATTCACAAATGTAGTGACAGACACCTGGAGATATGAAGCAAAGAAGGTTAATTAAGTTCTCTGCAAATATCCCACCGCGAGTATTTTGCTTTGTGCGTAGCCCTTCTGTGATTTCAGAGTAGGTGAAACAATAGCATTTATGTTCAAGTTTTTAAGTTGTTTTATTTATAAACAGTTATTCAGTGTAGATGTTTTTCACTGAAGATAATTCTAGATGTTACCTTTCTCAATGATAGTTCCACATTTGTGTCTGCACTGAAATTATATTTGGCAATAGCTTCTCCGATATCTCCAACTTGTGCTGGAGGAGGTGGCCTGACAGGCTGTGCTTTTTCTGGGGGAGAAAGTTTCTGAAAGGAGAACATGAATTTTTTTGGCATTATTTCCATGTAATCTGTGCATCTATTTTAAAAACTAATCCCAGAAATTAAAACAACAGACCAACCTCAACATAAGAAATTGGGAAAATTCCAACTCTTCCATAGTGCTCTCCCTCATACCAGTTTTGATCTATTTTCCTGAGGATATAGACAGTATCTCCTTTCTTAAAAGACAGTTCCCTGTAACAGATTTATTGTAGTCAGAGCAGCTCAATCACAAATCTGAAAATGTCTAATTACTTCAGAAATTCCAGTGTTGTTTACACATGTAATTTAACAACAAATATCTGAGGAAGGAGCATTGTAGCAGTACTGCATATCCCAGTGGATAATATATAATAAAATAATTGTAAACTGCAAATTGGCACAAGCAGCAAAGTTTGGATTCAGAATCAGATCTGAATCTGAAACTTGGGGTATTTGGGTTTGGATTCTGGTTTTGGTCCATTAAAGAGATAGGCCTGATCTACATCATAGCCCCAAATACATGTGGATCTGCATGCAAGCTTGGTGTCTTCTGTCCCTCCTGTGCGGATGCTACTTCAGCTGCTGATCCATAGCTGGATAGGAGAGCCTTTAATGCTCCCTTTTATAAAAGCCGAAAGGTGCACATATTCCTCCCCTGTCTCCATGAATTACCCTCCCTGCCCCAGCAAGTTGGCTCAGGCACCCTCCTGCCCTGGCCCACTCAGCCCACTCTGCATGGTTCACTTGTGTAAAGGACAGGATATATGTTCTGTAAAAACAAACATTCAATTTACTGTGCATGAAGATTCAGCCAATAGCGATCTTTGTGTGAATTACTAATACAGGTGCACATAACAGTCCTTTAAATTTAGGTCAAAAAGGCACCAAAAGACATGATGAGAGATCTATGTCATTGTTTAAATGTAAAGGGTTGTTGTCAGGGTAGCTTTTGAATATCTTTTGATCTCAACTGTTTGTAATACTCTAAGAAATATGAACTTATTTTCCTTTCGCTACCAAATTTGTCTTCTCTTCTTTAAATACAAGTTCAAATTCTGTTTTCATTTACCCCAGATTAACTCAATAGCTTTAGTGGAGTTGTGTGACTATTAACAAGAGCAGAATTTGGTCTACTGTATTTTTTTTGTCCTGATTCTCACAGAATATACCCCTTTGAAATGGGTCTATGTTGAAAATCTTGAAGAAGATTTTCAAAGCTGGCTAGTGATTTTGGTTGGCTCAGTTTTTGGTGCCCAAATTGGCAAGTGCTTAGCACTTTCTGAGAATCAAGTCCCTTTAAAGTATCTCAAGTTGGACACCCAAAAATTCAATATCCAGGTATCCAATATCACTAGTGACTTTTGAAAATCTTGGCCATTGTCTTTTCTCCTATATTATCCCTCTACTTTTCCAAGCTCCACATCCCCTAACTTACTCCCCACACAATTCCAGATGCCCTTAAGTTTAAAGACCACAATGTAGGTGACATAATGTTGGCCCTTCATTTATGAAAAAAACTGAGATAAACACTGGGAATCTTATGGGACAACATGGATGATGGAATGTAGGTGCTCTTTTGGATCTTTTATAGTCTACAGGATAAAACTGTGTGCTGAGGATCCATAGCCACTCCCAGATTTGAACAAATATTATAAGTATTTCATCATTCAAATGTTTTAAACATGAAATGGCTTCTTACACAGCTTACTTATTCATGGGCTACTGCTCAGGCAGAGCAGAGTTCTGGGTAGCCTCTTTGAGGCTGGTACTCCCCAACAGAAATATACTGCTAACACTGTCACAATCTTTGACCCCTGGTTAGAACAGGTGAGATAGGTATTAAAAAGGTTGTCCTTGCATTCATACATACTCTTAACTAACCAACAAAACTTTAATACTTACTTAGAGGTCTGAGCCTTAAAGTCATATACAGCTCGTGCTGGCAGCCTCTGAAAAGCAGGCAAAGTGATTAGTACTAACATGTAATATTATCATATTATAAAAATAATGTTTAGCCTGTAAAAAAAATAAACCAAGATTTTCAAAGATGGGTGCCTAAAGGTTACACTTCTTTTAAATCCATATTCAAACACTTGCATATGTGGGTTTATTTTCAAAAGCATCCAGTACCCTCTGAAGTAAATGTGAGATGCTGAGTGCTCAGGACTTTTGAAAAGAAGACCACTTATTTAGGTGCCTAAAAATAGATGTAAGAACCTAACTTTAGGCAGACATTTTTACCTTCATATTTAAAGTTAGCAAACTCAGCATACTTCTGCAATGCTCTTCTTCTCCTCTAATCTTTTTTCATTAGAATAATCTTAAGGGTTGCTTGTAACATTAGTAGTTACCGTACATAGTTTCAGACTGAAATGTGATTTTCAATTTGATTAGGAAGGAATAGCAGAACATTGTTCCTGCCTATTTTAGGGAATGTGCCTATTTTCCCATTAATTAGTTAATTAGTTCATGCTGTGGCAATTTCTTTCAATCAAGGACAAGAACTAGACTCCTCTCTACTTCTCCCAATAGGAGCTACATAACAGTAGTGTTATGAAACCTAGGACCTAGTAGATCTAATCTCAAATCTCCTAGGTAATAACATTATATGCTACCATTAAACCAGCAGATTGGCCCAAAGCAAAGGTTCTTAAGCAATGGTCCAGGACCACTCATTTCCTAAGGAGCACTGATTGACACCCTGTAACCAACTCACCTTGTTCTTGGCTGCTAAATTACACAAAAAGGCAGTTTAAAATAAGTTAAATACTTTCTTACTACTAGTCTCCCATGTCGTGAGAGGGAGAGAACGTGGTCTGTCTCATTGTGAAGGAGAGGGTAGTCAGTCTGTGAACTCATGAGTGAGAGCGAAGATGATACATAATATACATTTCTCTATCAATGTGGCTCTATGAAAAAGTTGAACAACCTCTGGTCTAAAGACATTGTTTGCTTTATGAAAATTTACCCACCTCCATTGCAATGGGAGAAAAACCCTCAAAACAAAGTTTGGAAAGGTTCTTGGTTCTAGAACTAGAAAAGTTCTATAACAGACTAAATGATACGTTCCATACATACATTCCAAGGTCTTCCATTCCTTCTACTATGGTGGCATTTCATGCTGCCTTTATGCTTTCTCTCTCTTTTTAAGGTTTTAATATTTTTTTTGTCTGAAGCATAAGCAATAGCATAAGCAATCACTATATAATTACAACTATAATACCCAGCTGCTGAAGTGAAGAAACAGATTGACAGAGCCAGAAGAGTACCCAGAAGTTACCTACTACAGGACAGGCCCAACGAAGAAAATAACAGAACGCCACTAGCCATCACCTTCAGCCCCCAACTAAACCCTCTTCAACGCATCATCAAGGATCTACAACCTATCCTGAAGGACGACCCATCACTCTCACAGATCTTGGGAGATAGGCCAATCCTTGCTTACAGAAGCAAATACTCACCAGCAACCACATACCACACAACAGAACCACTAACCCAGAAACCTATCCTTGCAACAAAGCCCGTTGCCAACTGTGTCCACATATCTATTCAGGGGACACCATCATAGGGCCTAATCACATCAGCCACACTATCAGAGGCTCGTTCACCTGCACATCTACCAATGTGATATATGCCATCATGTGCCAGCAATGCCCCTCTGCCACGTCCATTGGCCAAACTGGACAGTCTCTACATAAAAGAATAAATGGACACAAATCAGACGTCAAGAATTATAACATTCAAAAACCAGTCGGAGAACACTTCAATCTCTTTGCTCACTCGATTACAGACCTAAATGTGGCAATCCTTCAACAAAAAAACTTCAGAAACAGACTCCAATGAGAGACAGCTGAATTGGAATTAATTTGCAAACTGGATACAATTAGGCTTGAATAAAGACTGGGAGTGGATGGGTCATTACACAAAGTAAAACTATTTTTCCATGTTTATTCCACCTCTGCTATTCCTCAGATATTCTTGTCAACTACTGGAAATGGCCCACCTTGATTATCACTACAAACAGGTTCCCCCCCCCCCCACCGCTCTCTTGCTGGTAATAGCTCACCTTACCTGATCACTCTCCTTACAGTGTGTATGGTAACACCCATTGTTTCATGTTCTCTGTGTATATAAATCTCCCCACTGTATTTTCCACTGAATGCATCCGATGAAGTGAGCTGTAGCTCACGAAAGCTTATGCTCAAATAAATTGGTTAGTCTCTAAGGTGCCACAAGTCCTCCTTTTCTTTTTGCGGATACAGACTAACACGGCTGCTACTCTGAAACCTATATAATTAGAATAATCAATCAAAATATTTTGCCATAGAAATTAGGGACAGTGCTCAAAGTACTCAAACAGACTCTTACATAGTAAAAAATATAAGTGATTTTGGAGCAGAAATCATCTTCCTGGTGGTCCTAAAACCACCTGAGACAGTTACTCAGGATATTAGCCTGCATAGTCATTGGTTTTCATCAGAGCCTTCACAGTTAGAACTGCCATTTTCCTCTAGAATAGATTATTGTCCCATCTGCCATCTCTCAGCCCTTTCTGACATAAAATATCAGCAGACCCCCTGCAGGAGTGTCCTGGTCCATTTAAACGTCAGCAGAAAATACAATTTCATCTTAATGTTTAACATTGGTTTAATCTCTTAAAGTACTAATCATTAAATGTTGTTCTTCATGCAACATTAAAAACAATTTCTATTACCCTCTCTTAATGACTGGTTGTCTAACTGCTCCTATGATCGTCATCGTTACAGTTTCTTAGCATCACACAAAACTTTATTTTGTAAATGTTATTGGATTGCCTCATAAATTCTCTTTTGGCTTTGGATGCTGCTCAGTTATTCATTCCTGTTTAACTACCTCTCTGTCTGGAATTCCTCTTCTCTCCCGTGGAGTACATCGACCCACATCAGTCAAAGCAGAAGAATAGCTCCCAGGAGACTCCTGGTCTACTGCAAATAAAATGTCATTGCATAAATCTCAAGTCGGAAGCAAGTTAATTCTGCTACATTTATTTAAAGGGAAACTACACCTAAAAATGTAGAGCTTGGGTCTATTCATCCCCCTTTAACAGAAAAATTACATGACATAAATTATTATTAAAATATCCTTTTTAAAGAAAAAAACAAAGACACAAATGTTCATCTGACCCATAGTAGAGATGGAGTATAGTTCCTGCACTATCAACATAAACAAATACATCTTGGGTGCAAATGGAGGACCCAATATGTATAACCTGGAAAAGCAACAGTGGGTACTGTACACCTTACCTAAACATCATAAACTATACATCTAATGGAGCAACTGGAGGAAGGGAAATCTGATCAGTCTACTGAGAATTCAGAAGGGTTCAAGAAACATGTCTTAGTGATAACAATGTAAACATATAATTACATGCATGGACAGTGTTTAAAGCATGCCACAATGAGAGAAAGATGAACAAGATTTTTTTCTGCAATATGGATTTCCCTTTTACCTGAGGCATTCATTAGGTTGCACATGGAGAATTAAGTCTGTTATTGTCATAAAATAACTCTTTATGTTAAGATATGGACTATAAATCATTACTCACCAGGCTGAGTGGCATATTTGCTGTAAAGCACAGTTTGCTATTGTCATTATGTGCATATTTGTTTTAATAAATTTTGAAAAAATAAAATAATATGAAGAGTTCTTAAATGAAAGTCTTGCACTCAATATGGTCCTGTGGGCTGCTTGTATGAAATTAAAATAAAGGGAATTATTTCAAGGCTACTGAAATTTTGGGGATTAAATGAACCATCTCCCCTTACTCATGAGAGTTCCTCTACTGTATTTTCCTAGTGCCACATTGACATCTGCTAGTGAAGAGAACAATAATAATGTTTGCTTCTCTTTTCTCAGTTCACATGATCCGTTCCTACCCAGCCTATCCCTCTGTCAAGAAGTACTACTGGGAACACAGAACTGAAAGCATTTAATTCATCACTTTGGGGTCAAACTTCTTTGACTCTTACAGAAAAAACAGAGATCTCAATGCTCTCTGGTATACTGCACTCTAAAAAGCATAGAACTGAGGTGACTGATGGAGGTTTGTAGAGCAGTGATGGGGAGTGGAAAAGTGTATTAATTGCTTATCGTAAGTTTGCTAACAGCAGCAGGTACGTTGTGGCCACAATTCCGGAAAGCCCTTAAACATGTATAAGTGCTTTCCTGGATTAGGGCCTATGTTACCTGCACAGGCATACAGTCTCCAGGTGTTGGGATATATGCACTATATCTTTAAAACTGTAGTAGTAAGCCACGTAGGAAGGGTGCTGGGAAGGTTCTGGGCAGAAACTCTGCAGTGGAGCAGAGCAAACTGCATCTTAAGGAATAACATAGTTTAGTTTATTTCACTAAAGCTCCTTGTTCTAAGTTATAAGAAGGCCTTCTATGATTCTTTATGGCATGACACCAGAGACCCCGGCACAGGTGTTCTCTTCCCTTCCTTTCAGTGCAGCTGTGCCTCACAGAAACACAACTGGTCCCACAATATATAGCATGGAACGAAGCACATATTAGCATAATGCTTTGGTTATTATCGGCTTGGGTATGAGGCCAATGGAATATCCTGCTAACATGCACTGTATACTATATATTAAGGAACTGAGTGTCACTGCAATATTTCCATCTTCATCATATCAGGTCCTGCATTGTCACCGAAGCCATTATACACAATGGTTATTTTTTAAGTGTGAATTTCCTATCTGTTAAGGTTTGGATTGGTGGTCATTTTATTTAAGCAACCCTAGCAGTTACACAAAATAGCTTTTCTGTGTTGGAACTGCACACGTCTATCAGTATTAGTGGGACTTTCTATCCAGTCCATACAATGGGCACTAAACTGTCCTTGAGTCACCTTTGTGTATGTGTGAATGCGTGTGTCTGAAGGGGGAGCAAAGCAGTAGTAGCCAATGGGAGGTTTACTGAGCCATTCTACCTGGGCAGGGAAAATGGCTGGAGGGGTTAGAGGTGGCAGGCTCAGCAGTTACTTGTTACTGCTGCTCCAAAATGGAGTGGTGTGCGCTCTGTAAGGGCCAAGCTGCTGGAGGGCTGATCGTACCTCCAGGGGCTGAAGACACCCTTATAGTGGGTTAGTCAGTTGTCAGCCAATATGTTCTCCTGTTCCTGCCCTGGTATTCTAGGGTGCTTCCTGTCCCCTCTTCACCTATATCACATGTATGAAAGACAAGCTATAATTTAAATCTATAAATATTATGAGGGAGGGGAGAGACAATATTTGGTAGGTCATGTTTGATATGAGATCCTGTTGACTAGGGCAGGATTCTAAATGGGGACTGAAACACTATGGAGAGACTGTACTTTGCTGCTTCTCAGAGCAAGGAGAACAGTACATGCTTGCTAGCTGGCTGGGCTGCTGGACATGCCCCTCTCACTGCAGTCCACGTCCCATTGCAGATATGATGGATGGACAAGAGGGCTAGCTGTGATACCTCCTACTGCTCTCGAGTCCTGGGGAGAGATCCCGCTCTCCCTACCCTTGCACATCAGCACAGCAAAGGGCAGGATTTTGCTGATAATCCGAAGTGTAGAATTTCAATATCAATACATTCTGAAAAGTGCATTTCAAATAAAATGTATAGATCAGCTAAAAATAATGTGGATTGCAAAAATACAGGACACACACTGGTAGAGTTCCCGAGATCATTATTTCTAGAAGAAAACCTGTTTGGGGCTCTATTTGAAAAATAGGGACAGATTGTGCTCTCACTTACTTCACTGTAAATCTGGGGTAAACCCAGTGACGTCAAAGGAGTTACTTCCAATTTTTGCAAATACAAATGAGAGCTGAATCTAAAGCCTTTTATACACATTTCTGGTTCTTTTTATGATGACTCATTGTGATTCAATGCCAGTAAATAATTAAAGATATTTCAAAACCATAACTGATGAAACTAATGATGTTTTGCAAGCGAGGTTTTATTGACTCCATTGTGTATTTTATTTAACTCATTAAGATAACACAGCAGCAGCCTTGCAGAATTCACTTGATATTTTTTGGCAAATGTGGCACTAGCAAAAATTTCAGCACAGGACAAGAACGTTAAAGAAAAAATAAGAGGAGTAAACTCCACAATTGATATAAAATTCATAGATTTCCCCCTTCTTCAGTTACATGATTTCAGGAAAAGCCTTATAAAGCGATCATCATAATAACTGAAGAGACACCTTTAAAGAGGGTATGTCTAAACCCAGAATTCTTTGGCAGTCCATTTTGACATTCTTACCTTGAGTAGTCTGATCACTTTCTAAAATAAAAAACTCAGGTTTGAAATGTCTTTACAAAAGACATTCAACTCTCGGAGTCTGCCAGTAGATACATCTGTGCACACATGCTATTACAGTGTTTTGCTTACTGTGACAATCACGGTCAGTCAAACTTTTAAAAATATTTTAAACTCAAGCAATGATTAAAAAAAAAGAGAGAGAGAGAGAGAACTGGAACAATAAACTCCTCATGGTATGAATTTAAAAACAGGATCCCTGTCAAGAGAGATCATTTTCTACTCGTATTCACCTTGACAGTATCCTTCAAGTTTTGATTATTTTTTGTTTTCTGTTTGCCATTTCGAAGGGATAGTGTCTCTCTCAAAATTTAATGGAGACATTTTACATTCAATAATTTTGCTGCCATGGAAATTGCAAAGTGTATCATTTGAGCAGTGGAAATGGAACCTTCACTATAAATAGACTGGAGGTCTATTCACAAAAAAGTTGCATTGCTCAAAGGTAGCATAATTTTGTGACAGAACTGAATACAATTTTATAAAATGGACAGAATTCATTATAAAACATTCAGATTTTCATCTGTTGTACATAAAAATATTGTTAGTATGACATTATTTCTTACTATTATTAATGTGCAGTGCACATTTGTTATTATAAACAAAATGGAAGAGCTGCTCCATTTTTTTCCCCAGTGGTCATCACATTATGATGCATATATTTATTATACTGTGAAGCCCTTTAATTATCAGAAAACCCTTTGTCCTTGTAAGGCTCCAATTATTGAAAAAAGGGATTCTCCCTTAATTTTTGTATTTTACTGCATTATATTACTTTGCTGTATTGATCACCGAAGTGTAAAATAATGCTGTCACCATTTTATAACCAGATTACTACATTGTTGTGGATAGACACTCTATCCATTTTATATTATTTATCACATATAGTTATGTAAAAATAATACCCTTTCATCATGCCTTTTATATGGTAAACACTTATTCTAAACTGCATAAATAAATACTCAAAAATGAAATGACAAAGGGTTGGAAATGAAAGGAACAAGGGTGGATGATTCAATCACAAGAATAAAGGAAAGGAAGGTAATCCACCTTGGAAACACAGTGCACTATCATTGTCTTGCTTGTTGTTGTTGGTTGTATCCATGTCCTGAAAAGAGGCACTAAGAGGTAGTCTTCCACAATCATTTTGGTACAGTGGACAATGAATGGCACCATCTTGAGGCAGTGGATGAAAAGGCTGGTGCATGGGACTTTTTCTAAGAGTTTTAAGTGATGAATTCCTTTCAGGTATGTCTGGAAGCAATTCAGTAATAAGTCTGTGTAATATACTGTTGTCGGGCAAGCTTCCCCTTCTCTTTTCTGCTTTAATTTGGTCACAGATATCTTTAAGAGCAGAATCTAGTGCGTTGAACACAGATGATTTACATTTAGTCTTCTCAGACTGTTTTTTAGGGGCTGAACTTTTTTTCCTCCGGAAAGGCACTGGACTGACTAGGAATGCTATCTTAGAGAGGCCAGATTCTGCTTCTTGTCTCCTTGGATCTTCAGTACTTTCCTGTTTAGCCCTTTCATGTTTTAACATGGTCGTGAAGCGGGTGTAGGATGCTGGGCATCGCCCCTTGCAGGAGCTGATGAGATGCTTGTGGTGGTGGTGGTGATGGTGGTGATGATGGTGATGGTGGCCTGATCCGTAAAAACTCTCAGAAGATGTAAAGGAAAAGTGGTCAAAGTCACTTTCACTACAAAAGGATGAACCTTCTATCTGGATAAAGTCACTGAGGTCTGAGACCACTCCATCTTGATCACTGTCAGAAAACTCCAGATGTGATCTTTGTGGGTCATCACTGGTCACTTCAATATGAATTGGCACCAGAGTTTTAGGCTTGCAGTTGCGTTGTACTTGAATGGCGTGTCTACCTTGATTTTCCTCCTCCAACAGGGACTCGATAGAAAATCGCCGCTTTGAACATAAGCCATTTTTAGGAGGCTCTAGTGTTACTGTTGATAATGTTTCATCACCTAAATTCGGCATTGATTTTGATTTTTGAATTAATTTTTCAAATTCAGATATCCTGGTAGGCACCATGTCCCTGGGCACCTCTTCAGTAGAAGACTCTCTCCAGCCCTGAAGGATGCCTTTGTGCTGTTCTTTTTCATACTGTAATATTCTGGACTTTACAGAACAAATCACCTCAGAATTCATCAAGTCCTTGCGATTGATGCGGTGCATCTTCTTGTACATTTTTAGGAACCCTGGGGTATCATGTGCAGATCTATGACGAATTCTTGACCGACTAGTACCGTGGCTCTCAGGAACATATGGGGAGGCCCAGGTCAATGAGCAATTGCCTTTGGAATCCTCCTCGCAAATGAGAGATACCATACTTTCAGACTTGGCCTGTGCATCAGGGAAGCTATCATGATCATCTGTTAACAGATCATCACAGCTACGAGATTTCCGCTTAGGAGAGGCAGTTTCTTCTGTGCTGCTCCAGACTTCTGCGTTCTGACGAGTCATTTGCCAGCCATTCTTATAATGGATTGCCCTTCTTGAATCACTTGGAACAGCCAAATGCTGTCTATAAGTGCTACAATAATCTAATTCATTTGAAGTGTTGTGGTTGTACACTGAATAACTGAAAAGGGATGGATACACTTGGCTAATATCTCCACCTTTATAATCCATTGAGCAGCATGGTAAAAAAGAGACATTGCCAGAAATTAACAGGTTCAAAAAGGTGGAAATAATGTCAGTAAATATTAGAAAGAACAGAAAAGAGAAAGCAGTTACTGTATCTAATCTAGCAATCAAGTACAGCATACACATTGCTAAAGATTAGAAGAGAAAAGCAAATAATCCATGCTAAACAATTACTTAATTTTCCAACTGTAAAAATTTACTTTATATAATTTAAACATCAGAAAGGATTCAGTGCCATACGTTTCTATTAATAATAAAACACATTTAAATACTAGAGTGTTAAGACAGTGCACATCTTTACATTAAAAGTGCCACATATAAAAAGGTACCATTGGTTCTGAAGCTGGTAGAAAGACAATACAACTACAAAAGATGTAGAGATGGGGCCAAACCAAAAGTCTGGATCTGAAGACACCCTACTTCTGGGAAAGCATGAATCCAGAGGCAGAACTGAACTTTGTCTCAGGCCCATCTCAGGGACAGGAACCATAATCTATTGTTTGTACAGCACCTACCACTGTGGCTTTCAGTCTGGTCTGGCCTTTAGGTACTACCAAAATATAGATGTTAAAGAATAACATCAAAAACAAATGCGAAAAATGAGCAAATGTAAATTTATGTTTGACAAAAAGTTCCTGTTGTACACTTGGATTTTGACTTTTGCACACAGTTGTGTTTGGTCCAGGGAAAACAATGTTGTGTATGCAAACCGTTTACCGCAGCTGCATATTTAACTAAGATGACTAAGAAAAATCTCTGTATAGGAATGGATGGGAGATTTCTTGTCTCTCAGGTAGCATATGTGTGGTAAAACGATGTGATGAATGGATCTTGAATGGACTAGGAAGGAACACTACAACAGCATAATATGTGAACAATGCAGCAGCCTCATTAGACACATTTCTCTGTGTACTTGTGGGTATGTTTCCTGCAGAAAGCCTCCCAAAGTTCCAACCATTTTTCCTTTTATTTCCCCTACTTAGCTGACTGTCCTTCTGAGTGAAGCTGGATATGGCTGTCTCTGTAACCCATCAGTGTTGCTCCCCAGCTGGCTGCCAGGTTCACTCTGCAGTGCTCTTGCCCAAGTAATGAACTGATCTTGAATCCCAAATGTGGGCAATCCACATGACACTATGTCACAACTACCTTGAGATGCTAACCTGCTCTTAAGTTTTCTGATGTGCATTAAGGTTACTTGTCCTGCAAAAGGTTCACTGTATTAACAACTTAAATGTAGAACTCCACAGTGCAACTTCATAACTCATGCCTTGTTAGAAAACCTGCTTCTTTGCTATTAAGAGCAGCCTCTCTGTAACAATGGCTCCTACTTACTCAACACATCTTATTCAACACATCTACATCCCTATTTGCTGTAGGTAAAATGTTTTTACTATTTTTTACTCCTCTTACACTCACAAGACCAACAGAAGAAATGTGCTGGATTCTACTTCACTTGCATTATTAGCAGAAATGATAGCTAAATTCCAAATGAGATATTTTCAAAATGCCCAAGGACTTATAAATAAAAGTCAATGGAATTTGTGCACCTAGATGGTATAGGTGCTTTTGAAAATCTCTCCCCAAGCTGAAAGGCCAGTCATTTACACCCATGAAACCACAATGAAGGAAATGGGTTTACACAGGTGTCACTGGGGGCATAATCTAAAAACACTAGAGTGCATTGCACTGGTGTAATTGAAGATATAATTTAGCCTGCAGAATCTGGGGATGATGTGCAAGAACCAAAGAATTCAACTTGTTTTTCAGATACATGGTTGAATTTTCAGGGCTGAAAGTTAGAAAAGCCATACTTTTACTTCTAACCTGAGCACATTTGATCTTGAAGTCACTGAGAGTCAAGTCAGAGTCACTTTTCACAACGGAAATGCTACAAAATTCAGTTCAGGATACAGATTTCAAAGAGCCCATAGTCTGGGTTGGTCAAATTTGAACAAAACAGAAATCACCTGCAAAATTAAAATCTGGATCTGGATTTCAAACATTTGCAGAGTTCAGGATGTTTGGATCTAGGGTTTTGGTTCAGACTTCTCTCCACTCATTATTTTTACCTAAAATACATTAACTTCATATGCCTTTTAAAGAGACAATCTGAAATGATACGTTGATCAAAAATCTTATAACACACTTTTTACTTGAAAGAGTATTTGACTTCAAGAAATGTAATATTTTAGTAGGTTATCATTTATTTATGAGAGAATGGAATATAGTGTTGCTCCAGGCTGGATACCCATATAAATAATACTCAATTTTGTGGAAAATGCTCTACAGTGATCCATCCCGCAATACAGAGAATACTCATACCTTAATGCTTGCTGTGATTAGCTATGCTTGTTTTCCTATTACTCATCCTCCAACATCTTCCCTACTATTTGTTTGCCTTGTCCACTTGTTATGTTCTGTTGTAACCTAAGCTGTAAGCGCTTATGGGCTTTTACAAGTTTATACAGTGCCTAGCACAATGAGGCTCTGATTGGAAATGTTAGCCACTACTATAATGCAAATAAATGAAAAATAATAAGAGGATCATGGGGGAGGTACAGAACTATATATGCACTCCCAATGTAAAAAATCACTAATACCTTGAAACCTTTTGTCTTACTTTAAAGAAACAAAACCCGTTTGCAGGTAAGAAATACTAGACATATAAGAAGGAGAGGTTTGAGTGACTGGCAATTAAAAAAGAATCATCTTACATAAAAATCAGAAACTATATGGGTTGTATCTTACCCACTAACTTGAATTTTTGACAAAATCCATCATCTCATTTCATACTGGGGCACTTTCTTTTTTGAATTAGATTCCTAGAACTTATCAGCTGCCAAGAATCAGATGTAGGTTTGAAGGAGGAAAGGAAAGTTTTAAGGATTTATTTGCATGGCAGTGATCTTTAATGCTGTTTCTCTTACTTCACGTTCTGGGCATACTAGAAGAGTTTTAAAAATTACAAATAATCTCGTAAGTGCTGGCAAGAAACCAATGTATGAAATGTAATTTTATGAAATTATGTAAAATTTTACAAATCACATTCTTTTTTGACTGATTTTCTTTGAATACATATAGAGTAGATACTACATAGGAAAAATAAATCCAGGTTTGAATCAGCCTGAAATAATAGAGTCAAGAACGAACAGGTTAGCCTTTCATTAGAAACTAAAGGCTGTTCTTTTTTCTTCAGTGAACTGTGTCTGAGCAACAGCATATAGTACCTGGCAGTTATTACTAACATTTAATACCGTATGCAATAAGAACTCAGTATTAACAAGGTTATTGTCTGTTCGCAAATCTGCTTGTCTCTTACCTTTTGCTCTTGATGGAGAAGAAGGAGAAGAGCTAGTTAAAGGTTTTCTAAGGGTAGTGTATGTGCCCTGCATATCTGCATGGCCCAGGCTAGTCCTGTTTGCATTTTGATCACTGTGCACCCTCTGATGACTTACAGCAGGCTCCGACTTCCTCCTTTTTCTGTAGTCACTTGCAGAACTAAAGAAATAATCAATATTAGTGCCAGTCTAAACCCTGTGAGCAGGGCTCATTTGAATACTTTCTCTTCAGGGATCAATAAGCAGGCCCCTTAGCTGTGACCCACTTAACAGTTCCAACACTGCGTGAATGAATAGACTAAAAATATATGAAGACACTGTTCGCAGCTCCCCCAAGAACTGCATACTTTGCAGAATGAAGCCCCATTTGTACTAAAGCTGACAAAAAAATGAAAATCTATTTTCAGGAAAAATTTCAGAATTTTGAAGCCATTTCATCTTTAAAGGTTTTGAAAAGGTCTGTCCCCTTCTTTTGTTTATCCAAAATTTTTCACTTTCTTCCCTGATATTTTTTATCTAAAACTTTATCAACATGATCAAAATGTTTACTGAGACATTTCCATAAACATTTTCAAGGTTATTTTAAGAGACTCTACATTACATTTTCTGTGAACAAACTTTCAACATTGTTGACAAATTTTTGCACAAAAGGCCATGTTTTGACTGAAGGACTTTGTTTAAAAAATTTCAGTCTCTAGTTTTGGTAGTTTGCTTCTTCCCAGGCTTTGCTGCTCTGCCAGGGGGAAGGGCAGCTTTGCCCCCACAGCATCTCTTGGTGCTGGGAGGCTGCCCTGTGTGCTGTAGGTGGCACAACAGCTATGTCCACTCTCTGACCGCAACCCAGTCCTTCATCTTATACAATGGTGGAAATGTTAGCTTTCAACAGGGGATGTGGGTGTATGTCCCTTGATTCCGTCCAAAGAAAGCTCCTCCCTCTGCTGTATGTTGCTGGGCATGTTGGCTTGCTCTGGCCTCACTCGGTGTCTCTCTTTGTCCCCACCCCCTTGCATTGTCCCACCCTTGGTTTGCAATGCCTGTTCAGAATCAGTAAGCAGAGGACTGAACTGCTGTTGGCACTAAAGCAGCCGTAGGCAGTTCCTGGGCTGTGTAAGTGACTCTGGCCTTGCTTGGGATAACTGTCTAAGACAGCCTCTAGGCTTCAGCACCTGCAAATGACCAGTCCCCATGCTACACAGGCTTGAGGTGACCAAATTTCCCAAAGGGAAAACAGGATACCATGTGGTGCAGGCTTGAGCTCTTCCCACTGCCCCTCCCTTTCAAGGGAATGGCACAAGCCCCTTACCCAAGACCCCCTGCCTGTGGGTGCAGGACGGGGTGCAGGCAGGGCCTGTCAATCAGCGACGCACATACTAGATAGGGTGACTGTATTTCCCAACGGCTGGGGCCACCAGCTGAGCTCTGCCTGCTCTCCCCTCCCCCTTCCCCCGTGTGAGGCTGGGGCTGGCGCCACTGCTCGCCTGAGCTCTGCCTCCCCCCTCCAGTGATGACTGGCATTGCCGCTAGTCCATTCCCACCCCACACGTTCCTCCACAACCCACTTTTTTGACAAAAGTGGACATTTGTCCCGTTGGCTCTTGCCAACTGATCAATTCGGCAAAAGCCAACGGGACAAATGTCCACTTTTGCCAAAAAAGTCGGGACGGCCGGGACAGGGCTTAAAAAAGGGACTGTCCCGGCCAAAACAGGACATATGGTCACCCTACACAGGCTCCTTGCCTGAACTGTGCTCTTTGCCCTATCACTCTCCCCCATGATATGTTCCAAGCCCTGTAGCCACCCTTCACTTTTGCTGCTAGCAATGAGGAGCACCAAGGTGCAGTGATTGCAGCAGCAGTAATCAAGGTTCCCATGTGAATAGCACAATCCTGCCCTGCCAGGAAAGCTTCAGGTTTCAGAGCCAGTGACTTGAGGCTGGAACAGATGGCCAGGTACATGGAGCTGAGTACAGCTACAGCCAGCAAAACTTTCCCGGGCTGAATGCTGGGAAGGGATGAGGGGATTGCGGAGTTCCTTTAGGTCAGGAGCAGTGGTAAGGACATGAGACGTTATCATCCACAAGAGATGTCATGTTATCATCATCTTCCACACGAGCCTTAGACCCAGTGCAGACCTGTCGTCACCTCACATCTTTGCTCTTTCCTACACATTTTGGCAAGCCCTCTATATATTTGGTCTCTATGGTGTGGCTACACTAGAAAAATTTGCTGGCATAGCTATCTCATTTGGGAGTGTGAAAAAAAAATATCCCACACTCCACTCACATAGCTACACCGGCAAAAACTCTAATGTAGACGCAGTTATACTGGCAAAAAAGTCCTTTTATCCATGTGCCTTATTCTGCTCAGGGAACTGGTTTAAACTATACTATCAAAAGAACTCTTTTGCTGGACTAAGCTGTGTCTACACTAGGGGGGTTTGCCAGTATAGTTGTCCAGTATACTTATACTGGCAAAGCCATTTTAAGTATAGACAAGGCTTAGAAAGATGAGCTGTGATACAGGAAATAAAGAGCAGTCATGGGGTAGGCCTAAGAAAGGACAGATTAGAGGAAACCCTTGAAAAAGGTCAGTAGAAAAGAATGGGATCTCATGCACTCAAGAGCACAGGGATCTTGTTTCGGGATCCAGTGTCACCGCCTAAATAGACAAATGTATCAAACAGCCACAGATTGTTTTGCATGATGAGGAGAAAGTTAATTTAAGATGTTGCAGGGTTATTCTTTTTTCATTTTTAAATTAGGTAATAGATTTAATTTAAGGGTTAACACAAGTAGGTGTTGTGAAATACAGGAGTTTTAAAGAGGGATTTGAATGAAGAGAGTCTGGTACTTTTGCACACTGGGATGGGAGTTCCAAGCACAAAAACGAGAATAGGAGAATGATATGAAGATAGAAGTGAGGTTGGATGCTTGGGTGAAGGAAAGAAGAGGTGTAATAAAAAATGAGCGCAAAGATGTTGGGAGAGGTTGAGTACTATATGCAGTGCATTGAAAATGAGGGATAGAGGCTACACATTAATACAGATGGTGAGGGATGCCAGTGGAGGGGTTTGAAGGATTGGGTGACATTCTGAATAGCAGGCAATATCTCCTTCTAAAACAAAAGAAAGAACTGCAAATCTCAAGAGAACCCACACTCAATATTTTGTCATTATCTCATATGTGGGATGCTGTAGGCTGGATCCCAAGAAGTGCTATGCAAGTGAAGAGTGCTCTCAACTCCCATTGACTTCAGGATGCTCAACAGGCCTCTAGCCTCTGTGAGACTGATCAGCTTGTCTACTGCAAGGACACATCATGTTTCTTACCTAGAAGGTCTGTCCAGGCCTTTGTCTGGAGAAGGGTGATATAAGGAGGTCTGTGAAAACAAATAGGTCAATCTGTTAAACTTTTGCACTGGAAAAAAGTGTGACATTTTCCACGGATATTGTCTGGGAACATTCATTAAATTAGTGACCCAATGATGAGCCCCATAAAAATCAGACTATCATGATTAATGTCCTATGCACTGCAGACTACAGGTTCAATGATATTTCACAAGAGAATTTATACTGTTTTTAAAAGAGCTCCATAAAATTTCAGTTATATCTTTCCATTTAAAATACCAATGCAGGACTTTCTATTTGCTTTTGCATAATTTGCTACATTGTGGTTGAGATTGATTAAAAGTGGAAATATATAAAATCTAAAAAGAAAATTTTCATCTGCATATAAAAACCCACAGAATTTCCTCCAATTACTCACCGAAGTATCAGTGTCAATTAAAGCTGGAAACTCTTCGTAAATGTAGCTGAAAGAGCCATCATTTGCTGGCTGTTCTAAATTAATTTTAAGAACCGTTCTTTTCACAAAGGCCTAATGCCTTTTCATTGCTTTAACAGTAGCTATTGCATAACCCTTGGAAGATGGAATGCAGTGCTACCCTGAAATATTTTTAACTTGTCAACATAAATTGCATCTTAAGTGACAACTACTTTTAAACCACTCACTTAATAGGTTTCAAGACTGCAGCCAGAATTAGAGTTATGTAGCATTAGTTTGTGGTAGCTAGAAAAGGAATCGTCTTGTCCCCATGGCGCCTCTTCCTGGGCACAAAGCTAGGTCAGTGAAATGTTAAACATTTCATGCTATATCATTTCAAAGATGACCCAGTGAACTGGAAATAGAATTTTCACATGGCTTTATATGCTGCAGGATCCACTTTTCTCTGTCTAGAAAAGTGTAGGGTGGGCTGAAATCATATAGAAAAATTATGGTCTTAAATGCTTTGTCATTGCATATATCACTTTTTAAAAAATGATTGGATTCAAAGTTCATTAAAAAATATAGCCCAACTAATTTTTAGTAACTGACATGTAATCACACTTCTAGAGGTCGTCCTTGGTTTAAGAAACATTTAGGAATAGATTTTGCATTACTACAGACATTCAGCACAACATGTGCATTCTATAATCACAGTCAACAATACCTAAATATAATGGGTTCTGTAAGGACCAGATATACCCGAGACTCTTCAGAGCCAGTAGTCTGAAATTAGTTTTCAATAGTCCTCATTCTTTAGATTCAGATCACATACTAAACAATTCCACGAAAACACAAACAAACATAATTTACTAGATTATTCACTAAACTTTATCACATTTTAAAAGTTGAGAAAGCCACACAAATTTGGATAAAATATGAATATAACATTGCTTAAAACTTGCACCAAACTGATCCCAATTTTTCCCAGACATCTTAAACAGCTTCATTAACGTGATTCAGAACTTTTTGGTTTTAGATGGGAATGGAAGTCGAGATGAAAGTAGCTGAAAGTAACTGAAGCTTTTTCCTCTGAAACTGATCTTGCAGATTAGCGCTGGATGAGGACCAAAACTTGTGGATGTTTATCTGAAATGAACTTTTTGCATTACTCATCAATATTTATTTGTATTCATCATCATTATTAATAAATATCTATACTACTGTAGTGTCCAGAGTCCCCAATCAGGATCAAGGTCCCATTGTGCTAGGTGCTGTACAAACACAATCTCTGCTGCACAGAATTTACAACTGAAGACAAGGATGAAGAGAGAGGATACCATCTACTATGTATATTTTTTATGCATTTGAAAAAAGTTTTGATTACTACAAATACATAACCTACGTGCCAGCTATCATCGTCTTGCCCCATAACCAAAAGACAGTTATTGGTTTTGCTCTTATATACATTATGGCAGAACTGGATCCAGTGGAGACCTTTATTATTTACAGTGTATAATCTAAGGGCAATATCCTGCTATCAGTTTTTGCATGCTGCTCTTGGTCAGCTGATTTCAACTGGGAGCGCCACAAGTGGCAGGATATAATGTTAACAGACATGACTGTAACAAGTCTGAGGTTTCACTGGAAGATAGCATAGCCTTGTGGATAGGACATTAGGTATGGACTCAGAAGACCTAGATTGTATTCCCAGCTCTGCCACTGGACTACTGTGTGACCTTGGGCAAGTCTCGTCGCCGCTCTGTGCCTCAGTTTCCCCATATATAAAATTGGGATAAAGACAGTATCTTTGTAAAGTGCTTGGATATGTACTGATGAAAAGTGCTATAGAAGTGCTATACTGTTATTTCTAGTCACTGCTAGATTTTAATATGCTGTGGTAAACCCAGGACAAAAAGCTACAAAAGCGGGGGGGGGGTAGTAATTAGTCCCAGGGGATTAAAAGGCCCCTCCCTATCCACTGAGGAGAGAGAACCAGGGGGCAATAAGGTTCAGCTGGAAAAGGGGTTGCTAGGGAACCAATTAGGTTCAGCTGACTCCAACTATTTGGGACCTTTTTAAACCCTCCCCTGGGTGCAAGGAGGGGAGGAGTGAGGGAGCGAAAGGAGCAGGGAAGCTGCCAGTAGGCTGTTTGCAGCAAGACCCCAAACCTTCCTAGTAGGGAGGCTGCACTTGCTCCCCAGAAGGGAAGGAAAACAAGCACAAGGGACTGACTGAGGAGAGGAGTAGCAGGACCCTGTGCCACCTATAAGGATTCGCCTTGCCCCAAACTTGAGTCTCCAAGGCTAAAAAGGACTGAGCCTACTGAGGCGAACAAGCTATATATGCCACAATGCTTATCAGCTACTGAGATGAACTTGTTAAGAGCAGGTTGAAAATTTTTCTCAAAACTTTTTTTTGGATGAAAACTGGCTTTTCAAAGGAAAAGAACATATTTGTTTCCCTCACAATTTTCTGATTTTTCAGTGGAACATCTAAAATTTTTAGTAAAAACAAAAACGTTTTGATTTTCAAAAAAATTCCCCAAAATTTGCAGAAAATTGAGAAAAAGAAGTTTTAAAAATTCCCATTCAAAATGTACATTTTTGACCAGCTTTCAAAATATATACACTAGCTGTTCCCATTTTGTTCTCTTTCAATTCATTCTGAAATGAAACGAGCTGTGAGACTAAATTGGGAATCCTCCACGAAAACTGTTCCATTTCAAAGTTTTCACTATTTCTGTGTTCACACCAACTAATCTTGCCATCCATGCACAGACAAAAAATACTGCCAAACGAAGAACACAAGTTTTCTACAGACCACATATTCCTACACTGGGGTACTCTTGGGGAACTGCTTGGAGTCTCTTTGTTAAAATTCTGTCACCACACTGAAGGGAGACCTGGGATGATTTCACTACCTGTGATGGAGTTTATCCCTCTGGACACTGTTATAGCATCTTGACAGCGATGACTTCTCCCTAGGGCTCTTAAACTGCTTCAGAAGAGCAAACGGCATACTGTTGACATGCACCAGATTGCACCTAATGACAGGTATTTTCATTTATTTTAAATTGATGGGGAAAAAAGAATTGAATCCTTTGTCCCTCATCCTTCCTCTCTGCAGTGCATGCACCATTGGAAAACAAGGTTTATCAAACTAAGGGGAAATATTTTTGTGGAAACCCATGTTAAAATACTGGTGGCATACCACTGTGCTCCTGTGCCACAGAGAGAAGAGGATAGCTGAAAATGAAAACAAAACAGGATGCCTAAGCACTTGTGCTACACAAACGGCCTTGCTGGCATGGTGTTATGCCCAAAACAACCCCAAAACATATGCAACACGAGAGCATGATGGATGTACATGCAACCAAAAAGTGCTGTCTGATACACAATAGGAAGTAGTAGGTGACAGCAAAAGTAATATGTATGATACCACTGATATCTGGAGTAAGTTATTACAGGAGCTAGGCTTTGCACATTAACATTGCCTCAGGCAACATTAACTTGCAATGTGTGGCTTATACATATAGCAGATTTCCCTATTCCTCATCCATTGCTCCTACCAGCTTTGGTCATAAGGCACTGTGCGAAACATACACATTCATGGAATAATGGATGGTGTGGACCACTGTTCCCAGAAGTATGGCTCTGTCCACGTGGCATGACTCCTTTAGCAATGGCCCTTTCGGTGGACGACTGTGCCACTATTGCTGGTCATGTGCCTGGCTTTTTCTAACATTAGGAGCATACATCAGCAAAGATGGTTTGCTACAAATTGTGTCCTTTTCCCATGAAGCTTTTTGTGTACCCCATATACACCCTTTCCCATGAGAGGAGAGCTTTCAGCTCTTAGAACAGTCCTTTTTGGACATGACAATACAAATTATGTTTTAAATTAGCTTCTCTTTTGTTTCTTACAGACACACTTTTTTCTGCTAACAACGGAAAGACATTGCTTGCAGGTTTCAACGTCCCAGAGAAAGATGGGTCTCCAAATCTTTTTGTCATTTGGCTTGCTAATGTGCTAATTCATTACTTTATATTGTTGCCTGCTGCTATCTGATTAGTGTAATGCATTTTGGAAGAGATAAAATAATTAGTGAATTGGATTAAAAAAATGAAAAACAGAAATAGCTGAATGCAGACTTAAGTCTCCGAGGCCTGGTAAGCCATATGAAGAAATCATTTTATCTGTAGATTAGAGTGAAGCTTACAGTGAGAAACTAGTTCCAATAATCCATGTTTTACAGGGAACAAAGCATCACAATACAACCTCTCCATATGCTGCTGAAATAGAGGACTGCATTTTTGAGCCAAATCTGCTACCAAGCTCTATTAATAATACTTTAGTGTTTTCATAGATATTAAACCTGTTTATCGATCTCAGGAAATTGTCCTTATTTCATTTTCTAAAGATTTGGAATTAATTTGGGGCTCATGAAGAATGCCACCCTGGCATGTTCAAAAATCGTGAGTCAGACATTTTAAAAACATTACAAAACTTGAATGTTTTGTATTTGCTCCCTGGCTTTTGAGCCTTTATGATTCATGTTTTCAAACTTTTTTCTGCAACCATGAGGGCTAGAAACTTACTTATTAAAAAAATGGAGGTTGAGATTCTCAAATAAGCTGCCTGACTCCAGACGCTGGGATTCTAAAACTAACCCCAAATATAGCAATGCGTGGAATACAATTGTGAGAATTTGCCAACACTGAGGAAGTTACACTGATAGGCATAGAAACCAAAGTTCTCTGTTTATTTGCACAACATAACAGAGCAGGGCCCTCAGCAGTTTTGTATGCTTTTCCATACTGTCCCACTGATGCATGTCAAGCATGTGGAGGGACCACATTTATATGAGGTAAATAAAGGTAACTTAGCTCCCACACCCAGTCTTGGTCTCAGGACTGACAACATGTGGCTGTCTAATCTGTATTGCACCAATCATAATCATACAGTAGGCACTAATACAAAAGTTTGAGCTTAAGTGTGGTCCTAGTTAGAGCTATGTTCACTGACATAACAGTTGCAGATTAATACTAAAGGTGGATTTTCTTGTGATATCCCCTTTCCTCTAGAAATCAGAGTGAGACCATCAATTCACATGGTATTAGCCACCCAACAACAGAGAGAGCGATGACCTTAGATCACTTGTAGTGGCCCTTCAAGGAGTACATACCGTGGGGACTACAATATAAACTCTAGCCAAACCTGAACCAAGGAGGACAGAGCCCATTAAAAATGTAAAGAACTGCTATGCTAGCTGAGGCTGGTAGTTGAACAACAATTTTTGCTACCCAGCATTTGGGCCAGACTGATTGGATGTGACATAGCCTCTCACCCCCGCCTTGATCCACGTAAGGGCCCATCACAATAGTAGTCCCTGTGAGTAGCGACTGCTCAGTCTTTGTTCTTTCCCATGAGCAAATCATCAGGGCTGGGAGGAGGGAGGGCCTTGTCCCCCAGTCAGCAGCCTAACAAGTCAGAGCCCTAGTCTTTATGAATCCTAGCGGGATTGTGCCCCCTGAGGTACACTCTCTCTGGGTGCTCTCAGGGGCAGCATGACTTCATCCTGTCTCCTATGATGGCCTGTGTGTAAATCACACAATTGAACCCTTACCTTTTAAGCTTTTAGTTTATTCTCCAACAAACTCTCCAGGCTGGTAAACAAGTACGTGAGTGTGATCAAACTAAGACAGACAAAGGTGCATGCTGGCTGCCTTATGTGAGCTCTTTCCTATCCTCCGTTCAAGACACTGAATCACTTTGATCTTACCCTTCCTTTTCTCTTTGTGTTTGACTCCCTCTTTGAAGCATTTTGTGCGTATGAAGGATGCTATAGTACACTGCGTTGTACTAATTTACACCATAGTTTTACATTTTCATGTACAGGATCCTCTAAAAATAAGTGAAGAGCGTATACATTTGACTGCTTACAAAGCTCCTACAGGTGAAGCTGTGTAAAAGGTGGCTAAAGGAGGGAGGATGTGCCCTTTGTGGTGGAAGGCATTATGTCTCGGAAGGACTGGAGCTGGTATCAGTGTTTCTAGCAACAGTGTAGGGATCCTGTTCATTAGTTGCTACATGCCATTGTCCTTTCTGCCACCTCCAGGAGCTGTCCAATGCACAGCAAGCCACATCCATCAACCCACCTACACATACTCTCAGTACTGCCTAACGTTCTTGTGCCCCTGCTCCCTATACTGCCAACTAATAAAAGGGTGATTTGTAAAATAGCTCAATATGGGAATTAAGCTTGACAAAATGTTAATTTTTTTTCAGCAAAGCACTTCAGCACATTCTTAATTCCTCCTTATTCAGAAAAGCACGTAACCAGGTGCTTAAAGTTAAGCCGTTATCTGATGCTTTCCTGACCAGGGGCTGTTTTGCCAAATCAGGGCCTTTATGGTGACTGATACCAGAGCTAGGAAAAATTGGTGAAAGTTTTTGTGTGTCCCCATGAAACTCAGTGTAAATTTTTGGCCATTTATTTGGCATGACTTTGCTCCCTGAAATTTTATTTAATCCACTAAATTTCACAAACATGGTATTTTTGAACAAAGTATTGTTTTAAATATTTTCATGAACACCTAAAGTAAAAAATATTTGAGGAAATATTTTTTCAAGAATCACTGCAATTTCACAGACACTCACTTTAAAAAACAGACAAGTTTTGTAAATTAAATAAACACAAAACCAACACAGTAGTTATAAATATTTTATCCAGCTCTACTGGACACAAACCCCAAAAGGTCATATCCTGGGTGATTCAAATGGCTTCCTCTGTTATTGACTGAGTGCCCTCAATTCTCATTTGAAGCTAAGGAGTTGAGGTTTTGCCAGGTTGCTGAGACTAAAAGCACACTTCAATAGTCTGCAATGCAGTGAACAATGAGGGGCCTTGTTTTTCTTGTAATTCTTGAAGACATTAATTTTTTTGGGATGGGGGAATGGAAGCTAATTAAGAATCATGAATGACTTAACACCACATTGTGACAGGACACTGTCTTGTGCTCAAGTATAGCATGACATGGGACAAAAAATGAAAATCTGGATCTGTCCCATTTAGTGCAGGGAAATGGCAGTCAGTCCTATACTTAATTCCGATGTTATTTAATCAGAATCATGACAACTATCAATTCTTCAGTTACTAATTTACAGCCACAATTCATTGCTGGTTTTCTTGGCTACGAAACCTAATTATAAATATTTCAGTGAAAAAAAGCTCATCCAACATGACTTTCACTTGAAGGCTATAATTTGCCGCCAGATATATTAATCACAAATCCTGTTCTTGTAGACTGGTTAATGGGTATCTAAAATCAATGTATAACTGAGGAAGCAGGAATATATCAAGATTTAGAAATGTATGGTTTATTTTGTAATTTTGAATGTGACTCTCAATGGTTTTGGGATATGGACTCAGTTTCTATTGTAATAAGAGCAACATCCATATGCACTAGTGATCTGGAAAGATATGAAGACAAAGATAAAATGATACCGAATTATGAATGGCCCAGGAGTTATTGGTAGGAAACCACTAAACATTAACAAACTCAGATATTACTAGTGAGTGTCATGCTCTTGTTTCCCAAGAAAATTGTCTGAACAAGAAAGAATGCTTCATTTACCTCATTGGAAACACCAGGAGAATTGTCTTGAACATAGTCCAAAAGCTTTTTAGGAGGCTGCACCATATAAGCAGAAGTGTAGAGATGAAATGGAGTATCAATGGCAGCAAGGAATGAAACATGTGGAGAAGGTGACATAGTTAGAAACTGAGTGTTGACAGCATCAGATACAAGAGTGACACATATGCAGCAAAATGGGGGTTGACTGGAAGGAAGAGCGTGGTACAATAATTTTGCAATAATATCAAGCATCTTAATAAAATATTAGTAATTTTAGTGAGTAAAACTTCCAGCTTAAAACGTGGATAGTTGAATTAATACCAACAGTTTAAAAACAGGTGAGACAGAAGAATGCAGAATAAAGGATAGCTCAGTGGTTTGAGCATTGGCCTGCTAAACTCAGGGTTGTGAGTTCAATCCTTGAGGGGGCCATTTAGGGATCTGGGGCAAAAATTGGGGATTGGTCCTGCTTTGAGCAGGGGGTTGGACTAGATGATCTCCTGAGGTCCCTTCCAACCCTGATATTCTATGATGGAGTATTTATTGCCTGCTGGTGAAATTTCTATATGGGAAGCCCCCCCTCTCCCAGTGCCTCCCGCCCACTGGCAGCCCTGCCGATCAGCACCTTCCCCTCCCTCTCCGCACCTCCCGATCAGCTGTTTTGTGCCATGCAGGAGGCTCAGAGGGGGAGGAGTGAGGGCACGGCCGACTCAGGGGAGGGGATGGGAAGGGGTGGAGTGAGGGCAGGGCCTGTGGCAGAGCCAGGGGTTGAGCAGTGAGCACCCCCTTGCACACTGGAAAGTTGGCGCCTGTAGCTCCAACCCTGGAGTCGGTGCCTATACAAGGAGCTGCATATTAACTTCTGAAGAGCCGCATGTGGATCCCGAGCCACAGGTTGGCCACCCCTATTATAGAGGATAATAATGACAACTAGTGATATTTTTGTCTCTAGATAGAAATTTTTTAACCTGCCTATGCCCTGCCTACATATGGATGAATGATGATTAAAAACAGTTTTAAAAGCTAGATAAAATGAGGTTAAAGTTAGTCTGTTTGATGAAAATATGAGGATATATTGCAGACTGTTGGACTACAAATTAAAAAAAATACTTAAATATCAAATGCATTGTTTCAGTGAAAAAGAAAAATTAGGATTATATATCTAAAGCTTTAAAAATAATGTAATGGTTTGTATTAATATATATAGGTTTGCAGTCCTTTTCAGTTGCATACACAGGGCTTGCTTCTGCTCTCATTGAAGTCAATGTGGGTTTTGTTATTGACTTAGCCCTGGTCTACATCGGGGAAGGGGGGGAGTCGATCTAAGTTACACAACTTCAGCTACGTGAATAATGTAGCTGAAGTCGACGTACTTAGATCGACTTACCGTGGTGTCTTCACCGCGGTGAGTCGACTACTGCTGCTTCCCCGTCGACTCTGCCTGCGCCTCTCACGGCCTTGGAGTACATGAGTCAACAGGAGAGTGCTCGGGGGTCGATTTATCACATCTAGACTAGACACGCTAAATCGATCCCCGCTGGATCGATCGCTGCCCTCCGATCCGGCGGGTAGTGAAGACATACCCTTAGCGAAAGCTGGAGCAGACCCAAAGTGTGTGCAGATTCAAGTAGATGTCTAGTTTAAATTAAAACTACCACCCCCTATTTAACTATAAAATTATATATCCTGCATGTATGTGTGTGTGGGTGAGGCACACGCACACAAAACAGGCACCATTTAAAAATGCAACGTTGGTGTATTTGTCACTGTAACACTGCAGTTACTGTAGGTGCCTGTGTCAATAAATGTTGAATCCCACACACCTCTCTTTCAACCCCTACCCTCCAAAAGTCAACATTTATTGCCACAGACTCTTGCATTAACTGTAGTATCTACTATACTTAGGATAGAGATGCCATAGTGACAAGCATACCAATGTTGAGTTTCTAAACGGCGTCCACTGTGTGTGGGTGTGTATGTGTATTAAAAGTAGACACGTTCCTTCATACAAAACTGAGTGCTTTTGGCTTTAGTCTGTTTGGAATCTATAATTTTTAAAAATGTCTTCTACTCTTGATAATTTAATTCATCTAATTTTTCCAAATGCAAAAATTTAGTAAAAGTCGTAAGCAATTATGTTTCATATACAACTGATATTACACTTAGCAACTTGTATATACCACTTATTTTATGTAGTCTATGCACCTTAATTAGTGATTAAAATCAGTGTTTTGGCAGATTAAGCACTCAATAAAGAAAATGGCCGAATGTATACACTGGACCCAATTCTGCTGTTCTTTCTCAGGTAAAACTCCTACGGACTTTAGTGGGCTATTTTCCTGAGTTGTGAATCAAAAATTGGGCCCATATTACATAGAAACAAATGTTAGCATACACTGATGAAGATGTAATACTGATGAGTTTAATGTAATGAGGAAGATAGACACACGTCTCTTTGGTATTTGGTGAATTGTATTTTAGCAATATATTATCCTGATGTTTAAATATTAATATTCTATCCTCACTTACCGGACATCCAAACTCCAGTTCTGAAAAGAATTTATACCAGGGTTCATTTTCTAAATCTATGTCATCTGGGTTTATATGATCAGTCTGGAGCCGTTGTGAAGGAAAAGGGAAGGAAAAGGCACACACTGAGCAAAGTGCTGGAAATGTCATGTCACATTAACACGACAAACACACACACAAAAAACAAATAATAGGGGGAAAGGGAATGAAATAAACCCAAGAATGAAGATGGGATTCTACATGGAACATGTTTGTTTTTGTCACAGACCACTTGTTTTAAAATGCCTCCTTTTTCAGCTTGCTCTTCCAGTGGTCATTGCATAATGTTACACAGAATATGGAAAATGTCAAGCACTTTAAAAATAATTTTTCAAAAGCTGAGTATTATCTTTGGCAGCATGAACAATTAGGATCTAAAACTTATTATGTGTCCTGTAAAAGAAAGGATCATAATTATAGAACAAATGTAATGGCTAGTTGCTTGTTTTGTGTATAACACTTTGTTCAGTACACTTAATGCCAGCATATGAAGATTCCTTGTTAAGAAAACATTTAAATCTGTTTTCTTCTTTAGTGTGTACAAAAAAGTACCCAAACTGACCAATGGTAGATAGACACACATGATTTTAGCAGTGTTGCTTTCAGCCACTCTTGGTCTTCTTACGAAAGAAGGCATGTTAATTCTGTATCTTTTCAACCTTAAGCTAAGCACACAGCACAGATAAGCAATATGCATCATGCAAGCATGATTATGTTAAAAAGCCATTTCAGCTTCTGTAATGAGCCTGCTATCTATTTAAATCATCTTATTTGAAATTTATATTAATAGTAATTATGGATTCTGAGTGCTTTTGGTTTTTTAAACAAATCTTTTGTCTAATGCAGACCTTTTGATTTCATTATTTTTATATTGTCAATGCATTAATTTCCATATGAAAATGTTTACATTTTGCAGCAAAAAATGGGAACAAGTATGAATTACAGCTAGTGAGCTGCCACCTTGGCCAACACATCTGGGACTAAAATGAGGATCTCCAAAGTTAAATACATGAGCTGCTACAACTTGAGCTAAAGAACCAAAGCTCTGTAGCTCGGGGCTGGAACACCTCATGTCCTCTGTGGATTGGCACCGAATGGGACCCTGTACCACACACCCCAGTGGTGTAAAATAGCTTAAAGGAAACTGTCCAAGGAGCAGAAAAGTAAGTGACAGAATTCTTCATGCAGCATGAAAAAACAACAGTCCAAAATACTGGCAGCTCCAGTGGGATAAATTTATTTTAAACTTTGTTTTTTAAAATACTTTCCAAAGGATATTGGATTCTTTTGTGCAGCCTAAAGTAAACTGTCATTTGGCAGAAAGGTACAGCATACCCTTAGTTTAAAGTTTCTGAAATACAGCCCCCCCTTATTCTTAAGCTCATATGATTGTATTTAAAATGTAGTAATGTGTAGCTATAGTATGCCAGTTTATCATCTATCATAAACTAACGTCAGAGGGGTAGCCGTGTTAGTCTGGATCTGTAAAAGCAGCAAAGAGTCCTGAGGCACCTTATAGACTAACAGATGTAGTGGAGCATGAGCTTTCATGGATCATCCAACGAAGTGGGTATTCACCCATGAAAGCTCATGCTCCAATATGTCTGTTAGTCTATAAGGTGCCACAGGACTCTTTGCCACTCAGAAACTAACTAACCCAATGCCTGCCTGAAGAATGATGTTGGTGATTCAGTAGGCAACACTGCCCTGAATCAAGTTGGAGCCAATGTCTCAATATGATGTTATGGGGCATAGTTAGGTTGACCATATTTCCCAAAGGGAAAATGGGACACCGCATGGGGCTAGCCCCTGGCCTGAGCTGCTTGCCAGAGCCTTGCCCCCCGACCCCACACAGGGCTGGAATTGCTGCTTGCCCGAGCCCTGCCTGCCCCCCCACCCTCACAAGCCTGGTGCAGGCATCGCTGCTAGCTCAAGCCCTGCCTACCCTCCACCCAAGCCCTGCCTCCTCTCCTGCATGGGGCTGGCATCGCTGCTCACACCCTCCTCCCCCCACATGTTCCTCCACATCCCACATTTTTTGACAAAAGTGGGCATTTGTCCTGTTTGCTCTTGCCAACTGATCAAGTTGGTAAAAGCAAATGGGACAAATGCCACTTTTGTCAAAAAGTCGGGACAAGGCTTAAAAAAGGGATGGGCCTAGCCAAAAATGGGACAAAATACAACATGGTTTTACAAAAGGTAGATCATGCCAAACCAACCTGATCTCCTACTTTGAGAAAGTAACAGATTTTTTAGACAAAGGAAACGCAGTGGATCTCATTTACCTAGATTTCAGTAAGGCGTTTGATATCGTGCCACATGGGGAATTATTAGTTAAATTGGAAAAGATAGGGATCAAATATGAAAATTGAAAGGTGGATAAGGAAATGGTTAACAGGGAGACTACAGCACGTCCTACTGAAAGGTGAACTGTCTGGCTGGAGGGAGGTTACCAGTGGAGTTCCTCAGGGATCAGTTTTGGTACCAATCTTATTTAAACTTTTTATTACTGACCTCGGCACAAAAAGTGGGAGTGTGCTAATAAAGTTTGCGGATGATACAAAGCTGGGAGGTATTGCCAATTTAGAGAGAGACCGGGAAATCATACAGGAAGATCTGGATGACCTTGTAAACCGGAGTAATAGTAATAGGATCAAATTTAATAGTGAGAAGTGTAAGGTTATGCATTTAGGGATTAATAACAAGAATTTTAGTTATAAGCTGGGGACGCACCAATTAGAAGTAACGGAGGAGGAGAAGGACCTTGGAGTATTGGTTGATCATAGGATGACTATGAGCCGCCAATGTGATATGGCTGTGAAAAAAGCTAATGCGGTCTTGGGATGCATCAGGCGAGGTATTTCCAGTAGAGATAAGGAAGTTTTAGTACTGTTATACAAGGCACTGGTGAGACCTCACCTGGAGTGCAGATGTGTGCAGTTCTGGTCTCCCATGTTTAAGAAGGGTGAATTCAAACTGGAACAGGTACAGAGAAGGGCTACTAGGATGATCCGAGGAATGGAAAACCTGTCTTACAAAAGGAGACTCAAGGAGCTTGGATTGTTTAGCCTAACCAAAAGAAGGTTGAGGGGAGATATGATTGCTCTCTATAAATATATCAGAGGGATAAATACTGGAGAGGGAGAGGAATTATTTAAGCTCAGTACCAATGTGGACACAAGAACAAATGGATATAAACTGGTCACTGGGAAGTTTAGACTTGAAATTAGACGAAGGTTTCTAACCATTAGAGGAGTGAACTGTTGGAATAGCCTTCCAAGGGAAGCAGTGGGGGCAAAAGACCTATCTGGCTTTAAGGTTAAACTCGATAAGTTTATGGAGGAGATTGTATGATGGGATAACATGATTAATTGATCTTTAAATATTCATGGTAAATAGGCCCAATGGCCTGTGATGGGATGTTAGATGGGGTGGGATCTGAGTTACTACAGAGAATTCTTTCCTGGGTATCTGGCTGGTGAATCTTGCCCATATGCTCAGGGTTTAGCTGATCGCCATATTTGGGGTCAGGAAGGAATTTTCCTCCAGGGCAGACTGGAAGAGGCCCTGGAGGTTTTTCGCCTTCCTCTGAGGCATGGGGCACGGGTCACTTGCTGGAGGATTCTCTGCTCCTTGAAGTCTTTAAACCACGACTTGAGGACTTCAATAGCTCAGACATAGGTGAGAGGTTTTTCGTAGGAGTGGGTGGGTGAGATTCTGTGGCCTGCATTGTGCAGGAGGTTGGACTAGATGATCATAATGGTCCCTTCTGACCTTAGTATCTATGAAAAAGGGATATATGGTCACCCTAGGCATAGCGCTATTTTTTTCATGAAAAAGAACGCTGAGGTCTTGACCATTTACAGTAATTAAACATCCCATGGCAGTTTTCTAGCAGAAACTCAAAGGGTTTGATTTAATCACAACAGATCACCAATCTTGATCTGTTGAACAATTAAGAGCACTACTGAACTATCTAGATCTAGGTATTTATAAGATATTACTATAGCACCTGAGCACTACCCAAGACTACAGATTTATTCTCATAGCACTCCTCAGATGTAGGGGAAATGTTATTCCAGTTTTACAGATGGGGAACTGAAGCCCACAGATAAATTACTTTCCTATATCACGTACCAGAGAAGGAAGTGACTTCAGATCTCCTGAGTCATACTCTTATACTCCAGTCATAAAATCATCCTTCATCTCTACAATATTTATAGTTCAATATTACTATGGGCAATCTGCTGTGATTCAATACAACATACCTTCCAAGACTTTAACAGAAAAATTACATTGAATTTGGCTTCGTGAATTGCCCAGTCCAGATTTGCTACTTTATTAGTCTTGAATTAAATGTCTATTTTAGAAGAGCACACAAACTACAGAAGTCTAGTATATAACTGAAGAGAGATGAAGACAGTACAAAGGAAAACATCTGAAAAAAATCATGAATGCAGAGAACTAATCAGTAGTACTTCCTACTCTTCAAATTACAATATTTGGACTATTCCATTTTTTGCACACCTTTTTGAAACACACCATGATTCTGAACTAGATAACCTGGGAAAAAGGTAAAAAACTACTGGTTTGTCCTCATTCCCATAGCCTAAGGGCTTGTCTACGCAGTGGGGTAATGTGCTCTGTAGGAGTATGATTGCTAAAGTGCACTTACTGTGCATTAATTGGGCCATGTAGATCCTGCTGGTGCTCTAACACAGTGCTGTTTGAAAGAGTACTATGTTAAGGTGCACTAGGGAACCTTTAGTGCACAACAGGAGAGTCTGCATGGACCAATTAATGCACATCATGTTAGAACGTTTTAGAAAACACACTTCTGTAAAGCACATTACCTCATGGCGTAGACAAGCCCTGAGTTACACTATATTTAAGACAGAAGAGCACTTTATATAGATTTTCATACCAAAGAGGGCATTTTCCTTAAAGTCACATTGACATATGGAGTAGCCTAACAGTTGGTTCAGGAATTCACAGAGTTAACCTACAGTGAATCAGTGTGTCCTGGATAACAACATTTCCGGCTACACCAACAAAGAAGTCAGTGGTGTTCCTTACAGAAAATGGATCAGTCAGACACTTGGGTTCTATGTTGCATCTCCTGAAACAGGGAGGCCAGAGGGGGCAGTGTGGGGCCACGTATGCCAGCCCAAAGCAGCTTCAGGGATGGTCTTCCAGACTGTTATGACCCACCAGAGCAGCCCATAGGGATTGAGGTGGAGGCCAAAATCTTACCATTCCTTCTCGCCATCCTAAAACATCTTGATTTAAAAACAAACAGAAGGCTGTATTTCTGTTTGTTCAGAGAAAGCTGGAAATGACAGATTTGTCTGGAGTTTCACCGTCTTTGAATTGTTCAGGACGCTTATATAATATCCTGCGAAGAATAGCATGAGTACACAAAGAAATAGAATAGCACGAGGCTTTCTCCATGGAGGTAAGACACATTGTTTTGTTTACATATTCAGCAGCAGAGGGCAGCATATTAAACCAAAAGGGCATGGTTCAAGTGGTGCAACTATAGCGAACATGGTTACAAGTTTTTTGTAGCAATCATAGTGAGTTTGCTGGACGCTGAGCTCTTCCTCTTTTCAAGTACTGAATAGAGCTTTGGCCACATGACTCCCACTGACTATAATGGGAATCATTTGTCTGAAAAGTCTGTTTGGGGCTTTGAAAATGTACATCTTAAACTACATCCTGCATTTCCTGTGTTAGGATCGTATAAGGCCAATTGCTTTCACCTGGCTGTCAGTACCCCTCCCCCGCTGAACAGATCTTTTTTCTTTGTTCTTCTCACTAGGATTCATAGAAGGGCAAATCTATTTTGACACAAGAAAAGAAATTTTGGTTTTGTCTCCTAAACTAGGTTTGAATAGATCCAGGGGTAACAAGGACATGTAAATCCAAGAAGAATGCTATTCCCTTTATGACATGCTAGTTAACACAGATAACACTGAATACATTTTTAATTACTTATAGCAGGTTGAGAATTTCTCCCACAATGCATAACGATTTAGGAAGAATCTTTATTCTTGTGGCCTTTACAAAGAGTATTCAGCACAACATTCTATCAATGTATTCAAAACATAGGAAAAATTAATGGACAATATGGACTGCATTTTCAAAAGTGGCTCCTATATTTTCATTTGGAATTTTGCCTGGGTGACTTTGATCTACATAAACATGCATTTACAGGCACAAACCACGTCTATATGTGAAAAGTGTGCAGTTAAATGGCTACTGACCCAATTTCCTTATGCAAAAATCCAACATTCTGTGGATGGATATTCAGAGGCAAGGTTGAGGTCTCTTTGGAAATATGGCCAGTGTGTTTCTCATGACTTTGTCTTTATTTGCCCCTTCTATTCTTGGTCCCTAAAAGGAATCACTCTACTTGTTTTCTTATGGCTGTTTTGGCTCCAGGTCCATTACAGGTTGGTTAGTTCTTGTGTCTTTGTGACAACAAAGCATCTCTTTAATGAGTTAGAGAGCTGAATTTCTAATTCCAGCTTCAAGGAATTTAAAATAACATTCCTGGTTGATACAAAGGACCATTCCAGTTCAAACGCTGATTTTGCGTGTTCTAATAACAAGCTTGTAAAGTCAGAGCCAAACAAATCTGAACGCTGTAGGTCAAAAATCAGACCCAAATTTCTTCACACAGGCACAAAAAAGTTTACGGCTCCTTGCTGTTACTGCTAAAGGACATATAGTAATACTTTTGTATTTCTGTCCATATTAAGATTAATGAGTCCTCTTGCATATGAAGTCAATGTGAATTTTGCATTTAAAACAACTGCAAGATCAGGCCCATTGTAAAAAAGTTCAGACTTGAAATTGATCTAATGTGAAATTATCAAACTCTGGTGTTGATTGCCCTTATATAATATGCATTAAATACCTACTAAAAATCTACCACTTGTCACATCAAACATTTTTATAAGCACCTTTTTGTAGGACCACCAAAAACTTTCTTTGCTGGCTTTATTGCAGATGTAGACTAATACCATGTTCCTAGGCCTGGCATAACATCAGTGATGCTGGTGTACAAATAAGCAAAGAAAATCACCTTTAGTTCCATTAGAAACCTGGGAAAATATATTTGCCAAATGCAAAAGGATTAATTTGGTAGAGAACAAAATTTTAAGTTTGTAAGAGTAAAATAAATCCAAAGTATTAAATACTAATTAACTACCTTATTTTAAATTCATAAGTAAGTGATAATTCTATGTATTTATTAGGCTACTGAATCAGATACTACCTTACCTGGTATTTAGCTGCTGGGAGACTATTCCACAGCCTAATACGTTTCACTGTCAAGATGCTTTTCCTAAAATTCAGTCTTATATTTTTCTTTAATTTCATTCTGTTGCTCCTAGTTATACTCTCCAAAGCAGCATCCTAAATAATTCCTCTTCCTCCTCATGGTTTATACACTTCAATATTGGTAGACATCCTCAATAGTCTGTTACCAAGCTATGCATATTCAGTCATTTTATCTTTACTCATAAGCCAATCTGCTCCAATCCCCTTATCATTTTTGTTGCTGTTCTCTGGACTCCCTCAGCTTTGTCAATATCTTTCTTCTAATGTGCCTAGAATTGAAAGCAACATGCCAGGTATGTCACAATAGAGTCACACAGAAAGGACCTATTACCTCCCTCCTTTGTGATGTGAGGCTGCTGCACACATGATGCTGCAGCCTTAAATTGCATTGGCCTTTTTTGTATCCATAGCACATAGCAAATCAGACATGATTTTGCAATCTATCACTCATAAATCTTTTTCAGCGTTACTGTTTCCCAGGCTGCTCCCTACCATTCAGTACATGGCTTTTGAATTATTTGTCTGCATATATATTATTTTGCATTTTTCCAAGATGAATCTCATTTTGTTATTTTCTTCTTATGTTTCTAATCTCTCTAGGTCTCTTTGAAATGGTCACAATTTAGTATCATCTGAAAATTTCACTAGCATTCTGTTCACTTCCTCTTCTAGATCACTGAGGAAGATGTTGAATGATACTGAACCTAACATAGATTTTAGCAGACTCTTCTACTCTTTCTTAACTTGATACACTGCCATGTATCATTTTCCTTTGTCTAGTTTTTTAGCCAGTATTCAATTGAATTTGCCATGTAAGATTTAATTAATACAGTATACAATGCTTTAATTAAATCTAAATGTATTGTATATTGCATACTGCCTTTCCTTCATCCATTAATATTGTAATTCTGCCAGAAAAGCAATATATTACTTCATGTAACTTAACTTTTATAATCAATAACAGTTACTCAGTGGAAATTTCTAAACTGATGTTAATTCTGATAGCTTAGCACTGTGTGGATTTAGAATCTGCTCAAAAGGAAGCCATCTTAGGGACAGCACACTGTATTTGCTACTGTATTTTACATAAATTCCTCATTACCATTTTGAAAACTGAAATACATAGCATTGAAATGTTCCCCTTCCCTGAATTTATTAATACTGTAGTTACACTGTCACATTTTGAGAACACTTGCTGTGCAAAGAGATGATTGCCTGTAACTACATCAGCCATGTCTGATCTTGCAACCTTTGGAGTAGTTCACTGACTTGCAAAGAGTCTGTATAAGGATTACTTGTGGAAGAAAAGGTTGCACGATTAGGCCCCAAATCCTCCCCATCCAATCAGAAAAGAGGAAAGCTTTTCTACTGGAAAAGCATATTTTATTTGCTTAAGAAATTTCCAGCAATGGTCAAATATTTTTAGAAAAAAAATCTTATTTTCTTAAAATCTTAAAACTTATTTAATCATATCTCTATTAAAGTTGAAAAATTATATTATCACATTCCTCAGCATTGCAGGCCCAGTATGAAATTACTCGTTATTTATTTTTCATACCAGAAAATCAAATTTATTAGAGATGTGTGTCCTCACATGAAATATCTCTAATTTTCAAAAAGTCAATTTTTACCTTCAGCCTGCCACCTCTCACTTGCTGAAGACTGTCTTCAATTGAAAAGATTGGTAAATGACCCTATCCGTAATACAGCCACTGTGATAGAAAAATCACTCAGCAAAAATATAATTACTTTTTCACAGATTTGTAAATTCAGCTTGACAATAAAACTACCAGCTCTCATAAGTCAGGGACATTTTGGTAAATCATTAGAATTAGTAATTAGTTCAGTCAGTTTAAATGGCCTGTGCTGAAAAGTGAAATTTCCCTTTGAAAGAAAGTCCCAGTTCTGTAAGAGCCCTATTTCATGGAGTCACACAGCTTGCTATAGAAGCTAGTTAACTGGACCCACATTATTACATAAACCATAGAGAAATATGATGAAACAGAGCCATCAGTGCAATTATTTAACATACTGTTGACATACTATATATGCCACAATCCATGCATGCGATACATTTATTTTTCGATTAATAAAATGAGCCCTCTGAATTTATGTATAATAATACTAATATAATAATTATATTATAATGTTATAATACTAATATTATAATACTATGCACAATAATTACATAAACTCCCCCTTAAAACATGACTCCATCAACCATTGCATCTCGCAGAAAAAAGATAACATGATATGCATCAATCTCCATAAATGACGGGGTATTGGAACACTACCAGGGTACAGTAGAAGAGCTGGTTGCATATGCCTTTTCAGTGAATGGAAACTTAGATTAGTGATCATTTTGCAAGCATTAGATTTCAGCCTTATTAGACATGCTTGTGAGGAATCTCACAACTACAGACATATGGCTCAGAAAACAGCAATAAAAATTTTTTAGCCACAAGTTAGTGTACAGGCAACACAATGTTCTTGAGATGATACCATTAGGCACATATCCAGAAAACACACTGTAGGATTTTTTTTCTGGACTATCTAGTGACTTACCACCACAGGCAGGTGCATAACTCCTATGTTAATCATATGTGTTGATAAAATTATTGTAATCAGGTGACAAACTGAGTGCTGGATATGCATTCAAATTGCAACAAGTAGTTTCCATGAACTTACATTTAACATGTGAAATCTAAAAGGAGGTTAATTTCTCACAGTGATTCTTTGACTTCTTTTTAATGCCAAAGAAGCTAAATTGAACAAGTAAATCAAACCAATCCCAAATTATCTACACAACCATCCAGGAGGATCAAGGCAGAATTTTCCATGTGAGCTGACCAAACTCCAAATACAAAAGTGGATATTCAATACTAACTAGTTATAATTTGCAGTTAAAATAATAAGCACAAATTTAACTCTCACTAAGCCTTTTGTTGTGGGAACACGTTTCATATACACCTCTTACCGGTCTTTCATGTTCAAGAATTGATGACTTCCCCGGCTCGTATTCAAAAATACTTCTTGGTTCAGAACGGAATTTGCGGGTATCTACTTTTCTGTCAGGAGGATCCCAGTCATTTCTAAATAACAAACATAAACAGTTGAGCGGGATTGTCTTTTCCACCAACACTGCAGCTCTGTAAAAGGCATATACATATGTCAGCAGTTACACTGCACCATACAACTTGCTCTCTCTCCCACCCTCAATCATGAAAGTTACAACCAACCTCACCAGGTTCCAGCAATGACAGAAAACATGCAGATTTTAGTCTACTGGATGTGGATTTTATTCTACATTTTTAGTACATACTAGAGATAAAATCCTGCTTGTCTTACTCACACAGTTAGTCCATTGACTTCAAGGGGCTATTCACAAGAGGAAAGTGAACAGGATTTGGCCCAAAATGCATCAATAGAATATTAAGACAAAGACATAACCCTCAAAGGGAAGGAATATGAATTAAGCAAAGCTTAGCCCCCTTAACTTACTCCATGTGTCTATGCCTGTGTCTACACTGGCCTTTTTCTTTCCTACTATTGCTAGCACTGGTGCAGCTTTACTGGTGATAAAAATAGTGGAGATGCTAGCGTAATGTTTGTTCCACAGTAAATCTGAAATGTATATAGAAAGGTTTTTATGCATTTGAAATGTACAATAAAAGTAGTAAACATGACTAAATCCCCTCACAATATTATTATAGATATTGATATCAATTATTGATATACATTTCCCACCACTGTTGTTCCATATGTCATAGCAATGGTGGGAGTGGTAATGTAGACAGGATACAACCAGTATTTTTACCACTATATTGGGTGTATCAGCTCTGAGCAGGTTGAGATGACACAGTAGTTAAAATGCTGGTGGCCATCCGAAGCATTTATTGTATCACACATATAAATACAGTAAAACTTAAAGACGCTTTAATTGTATAGGTAAATGCTAAATGCTTTAGTCACTGGACAAAGCTTTCACAAATACATACTGATTAAATTACATAGTTAGCAAAATGTTTCATGCTCGATAACTTCAGGAACAATATTTAAAGAAAATAGTATAATGGATGCTCTGTATGCTGATCTGTAGCTGTATTCTTCTCACTTGTTTGTGTCCAGATACGCTGTTCAACTGGAAGTTTGCTTAATCAAATAAATGATCATTTCAGTTCATCTTTATAAGCTCTTCAGGTCAGGCACCTTGAGTGCAATTCTGGTCCTACTTATTCAATGGGAGTTGACTTCAATAGCACCAAGATTTCATCCATTATCTTTATAACTATAAATTGCCTAGCAGCTTGTTGGTGCTATCCACTAAAAGAAATCACTTGTATTCTATTTTAATTAGTTTCTTATATTGCATCCCTCACCATAATATCTCAGCACTTATTTGGACTACATTTCATTTGTGGTTGTCAGCTAGTTGTTATAATGGCAGGAACTTTCATTTCAGGGCAGTTTTTGCCATCGCTAGCCTTATTGTATTTAGGACGACTGCAGCCTACGTGTCTTTTTAATTAGAAATGTGGCAAATGGCCCACCAGTAACTCATGGAGGAGAGTCGCTGGTAATTGCTGCATGTGTTCACAGTAAAAGCTAGCAAACCTTGGTAAATTATGTCAGCCTATGTTGCATCATATGATGTGACATAGCTTGAAGTGACCTGACAGTAAGCAAAGCACATGTCATGTTTTATCATGTGCTTAAAAGAAATATCTATACAGTAGCTTTTCTGTTGAAAGTACACAGCACAGGTATGTTTGCAGGAGCAAGTGCTGGGATTCAGATATCTCTGCTGTTGGATTATTGTACATTTCAAGAAAAGTAAAACCATCTTTTTCACTTATTGTATATTTTAACTGGGAAGAAGTTATGGTTTCAGAGCAGAAAATTGAAATTATGCCTCCCAAGAATGTGTTCTGTATAGGCTGCATTTTATTCAAAATAACTCAGAGAATTTAAGTCATTTTAAAGACTAAAAGATGCCATTAAAATTTACATTCATACTCATTTTACTTCATTTACAATTTTTAGCCCTTAAACCCTTATGTGCTGTGACTTCTTCTGTTTAACTGATAATGTGAAGCATACCATATCTTGCCTCCCAGCTCCAAAGATGTGATGCATGTGGACCCTAAACCTTCTTAGGTGAGGGTTTAAATGCTTTGGTTTCATAGACAATTAAAAATCTCCTAGTGAAAAGAAAGACTCACTCTTTTAATGCTGGTGCCATGGCTGACTGGGCATTACAGCGGTCATGAGTACACAAAGCTAAAGACTTCAGAATTCCCCAATCTGGAGAACTTGGATTTCTTCTGTCAGTCTCGTCATCCACAAGATTAGAATAGAGAGGTGACATATCCAAATTAATGGCTGGAATGGTTTCCTCCAGGCAGAATGAATTGCAAGAGACCTTGGTTCCTGGCTCCTAAAAGGATCTTCACTCTATCTGGCCAGGTGGCAGGACTATCACCGCAACTCCAGAATTTGGGTAGAGGTAAGCGGTTCTGCATTTCTGTACGGCATGCTAACAAAAGCCTTTGTGAGGCACCTACACTGTAATCGCTAGTAGAGGTTCTTATCCTGCCCTGGCCAACCAGACCATGGCAACAGCCATCAAGCTTAAACAATGTATCCAGTTCTGGGAAAAACTAAGGCCCTAAGGTACAGAAGACAGACAGGAAAGCAAAAGCAATTTATTTTCACCTGATATAAAACATTTCTTAAAACAGAAACCAAACCAATTAAACTTGGGTCCAAGTGCTTACTCCTGAGTGGTTCATTCGAGCTATTAGAATCATTATTATATGATCATAGAATATTACAATATTATGAGATTAAAATACATTACATTCTACTCCTTGCTCACATTGATAATAGAGTAAAACAAATTAGTTATCTTTTAGAAAGTATTTATATACAGCTATTTTGAAAAGCTGCAATGATAGGATCAATTGGTTGAATGTTCAAAAGCTCCTAATTTTCTTTTCCTACAATACATTCTGTAGATTACTAAGGGATTTTTTGTTTGATTGTTGTTTTTCAAATTCAGTGTCTGATAAAGTTTATTATTCATTGCATAGCATTCCTTTTATAGATATAAAAGACATTTCCTGCTATCAACAAGACAGAATGGGCCAAATTCTGCTCTCATTTATATGGTGCATCCAAGATACTGGAGGTTGCATCCATAACTTGGAGCAGAATTTGGCGCATTTTGTTTTCTTAAAACGCATTGCTGTTAATATTTAGAAATAGTTAATGTAAAACTGGATTTTGAACTAGTACCTGCAACTGTGCTGAAATTTCTAGGGTCTGCATGTATGAAAATAAAAAGTTTGCTCCAGCACTGGAACCTGTAATTGCAATAAATAGTACAGCACTTTTCATTTAATCTGATCTTCTTTGACTAAAGGGAGAGGGGATTCTTTCCTGAACTAACAGGATTTAGCTCTTGGTGGGCTGAATATTAATTCCAACACTATGATTTGTGCTACTGCAGCAAGAGAGGCAGGAAAATGGGGAGAAAATGCCCAAGTCCCTTCAATCTGAAACCCTTCTTCTGCTTCAAAAGAAGAGATAGGGAAAAGGGGAGGAGGATATGGAATTTTCCTCATCATGTCTCCAAAGATGTGCCCCACAAACATCTCAGATGGGTTCACACAGCTTGTACTATGGGGCTAAAAACAGCCATGTAGACATTTGGGTTTGGGCTGGACCTCTGAGTCCCACCCATCTCACCTGGTTTCAGAACCCAAGCTCCAGCCCGAATGGGAACATCTACAAAGCTGTTTTTAGTGCTGCAGTGTGAGCCTGGAGAGCCAGAGTCTGTAGACCCAGGCTCTTAGACTTGCCACCACTGGTGATTTTTTGGAGTGCAGATGTACCCAACGTCTCAAACTACTTTTATGCATCAGCACAAAGTCATAGTGAGAAATGGTCACTACAGCTTGGATCATTCTGAAATACAGGAGGCAGGTCAGTTCCATGGAAAAGAGTGGATGTTCAATATGCTTTATAAGGTATCATTTGCACAAGACTTCCTAGGCTCCTTAAATACCAGTGCCAGACAAGACAGCATCAAGCATGGTGCCCACACTGGAACAATAACATCATTTAATATCTGAATGCCCCACTGAGTCATGGCCTTGTTCTCATAAGAACATAAGAATGCCATACTGGATCAAACCAATGGTCCATCCAGCCCAGTGTCCTGTCTTCCGACAGTGGCCAATGCCAGGTGCTTCACAGGGAATGAACAGAAAACGGCAGTTTATCAGATGATCCAGTCCCAGCTTCTGGCAGTCAGAGATTTAGAGCATGGGGTTGTGTCCATGATCATCATGGCTAATAGCCATTGATGGATCTATCCTCCATGAATTTATCTCATTCTTTTTGAACCCGGTTATAGTTTTGGCCTTCACAACATCCCCCAGCAATGAGTTCCACAGACTGACTGGGCGTTGTGTGAATAAATACTTCCTTATGTTTGTTTTAAAGCTATTGCCCATTAATTTCATCGGGTGACCCCTGGTTCTTGTGTTGTGTGAAGGGGTAAATAACACTTCCTTATTCAATTTTTTAATACCATTCATGATTTCATAGACCTCTATCATATACCTCCTTAGTTATCTCTTTTCGAAGATGAACAGTTCTAGTCATTTAATCTCTCCTCATATGAAAGCAGTTCCATACCCCTAGTAATTTTTGTTGCCCTTCTTTGTACTTTTTTCAATTCAAATACATCTTTTTTGAGATAGGGCAACCAGATCTGCAAACTGTATTAAAGGTGTGGGCATATCATGGATTTATAGTGGCATTATGATATTTTCTGTCTTATTATCTATCCCTTTCTTAATAGTTCCTAACATTGTTAGCTTTTTTGACTGCCGCTGAAAATTGAGCAGAAGTTTTCAGAGAACTATCTACAATGAATCCAAGATCTCTTTCCTGAGTAATAACAGCTAATTTAGACCCCATCATTTTGTATGTATAATTGGGATTATGTTTTCCAATATGCATTACTTTGCATTTATCAACACTGAATTTCATCTGCCATTTTTTTGCCCAGTCACCTCGTTTTGAGATCCCTTTGTAACTCTTCAGTCAGCTTTGGACTTAACTATATACATTTATTTTGTATCATCTGCAAACTTTGACACCTCTGGTGTCTTTTTTAAAAACCAGAGTTACATTAGCTATCCTCTAGTCATCTGGTAGAGAGGCAATATGTACACTATCACAGTTAGCAGTTCTGCAATTTCATATTTAATTTCCTTCAGAACTCTTGGGTGAATAACTTCTGGTCTGGTGACTTATTACTGTTTCATTTATCAATTTGTTCCAAAACCTCTTCTCTTGACACCTCAATCTGGGGCAGTGCCTCAGATTTGTCACCTAAAAAGAATGGCTTAAGTGTGGGAATATAAAAATTGTCAATATTTAGTCATCTCCCTTCATGTAATGTAATTGAATGGGACTCTTTTTCAGTTGACTATTTCTCTTCAGTTCCTGCCTGTACTTTATCAACTTCTATCCAGTCCTATTTACTAGGATACAGGATATCCCCTTTAATAAATCCCTTCCTAAGGAGTGTCTCTATCTGATTCATGTGAGCCCTCTACAACCTTTTTAATTTTACATGCCAGTAATCTGGTTTCATTTTGGTTTAGGTGGAGCCCATCCTTCCTGTACAGGCTGCTCCTTTCCAAAAAGGTTCCACAGTTCCTAATAAACCTAAATCCCTCCTCCAAACACCATCATCTCATCCACATATTGAGACCCTGCAATTTTTCTGCCTCTCTAATTGAGCCTGCGGGTGGAACTGGAAACGTTTCAGAGAATGCTATCATGGAGGTCCTGGACTTTAATCTCTTACCTAGTAGACTAAACTTGGCTTCCAGGACCTCTATCCTCCTTTTCCTATGTCACTGGTACCTAAACGTACCACGACCACTGGCACCTACCTGGCACTGCATATACGTCTATCTATATGTCTCAAGAGGACCGCAACCTTCGTATCTGCCAGGCAATTCACCATGCAGTTCTCCTGATGATCACAAACCCAACTGTCTCATACTACTTCTACAGCCATTACTTTTATTAGTTGATTGCAATGTTGTATTTACTATAGACTGTTTCCCTCTCCCAGTAAATCTGCTTACTTTTCGGGTGTAGACCTCTCTCTTGGACGAAGTGGTGGGACCGGAGGTGGTACATGTGGAGGAGGTATCGGGGAGGAGACCTTAAAGGCATCAGTGCCATTGTCAGAAATACTTTTAGACAATGGTCTGTATGTCTGTGTCTTTGCAGCAGGGTGTGGCTGAGTGGGGAGGGATGGGCTGTAGCTACCTAAAGTAAAACAGAACATAGAAACAACCAAAATGCATCTCAGTAAAACACCAAACATTCATTTAACAAATCTGGGACGTTGAAACCTTGTAAATTTTAGAAACATCGGTGAGTATTGTGTGCATTTTCAAATAATTATTATAGAACTATATATGGCCCCTCTTACCTGCCCCACCCCCAGAGGCTCAGGACATTACATGGGAATTAATCACCAGCTGGGGGGAGATAATGTCTGAGGTGCAATTAACTGCAACCTGTTATTAGTCCCCCAGAACTGTCCTGCCCTCAGCTGTTATTGGTGTCATAGGCTGAGAAGGAAAAAGAAATAGACATGCCTTTTTCATTCTTTTTAATGAATGTTCTTTGGGTTTGTATGTAAGAGCATCTCTGCATAATTAGATTTGTGGACAATTACCCGGACAAATGTCTTGGCTAAGCTCTCAAGAGTCCATTTGGGTCATGAACCTTGGATATACACACATGTTCTTGATAACACATAAAATATCAGCATGGGAGCCCCATTGAAAGCAATATGAAAATTTAAATTAAAGAACTCTTAAAAGTGCTTTTTGCATAACATACAATACTTTGTGCGTGTAAATTTCATTCACATGATAAGGAGTTTTTGTTGTAGTAAAATATCACTGCAGTATGATTCCTGTCTTCTGAAAGATTTGAAATTTATATATCTGTTATAGGAATAATATATTACTTTTTTAGTGCTAAATAATATCAATTCCAGTATGAAAAATTAATAAGATAACAAAATAGAAGCATCATAATTTGGTATTCTTAATGTAGTATAATCTAAAAATATGGCAGTTGTATACAACATACTGCACTGTGCTTATCTTCATCTGTATATGTATTTACAGTTAACACTTTCATACTGCACTTTACTCTTTAGTTTAATATTCAAGACTCAAACTGTTCACTATCATTAGTGAGAATAAATATAATTTAGTCAGAGATTACAACATTACAGTATATCCCATCTGCACTGAGAGGGCCACATCTGCAATACATGTCTGATTAATTCTGTAGTAAGAAAGAAACCAAAATGAGGCTTTGCCACATTTGGTGAACAAAGACACAAACATGCACAAACAGAAATAAAAAAGAATGATGAAATTTTGTTTCACCTTAGAGACTAACCAATTTATTTGAGCATGAGCTTTTGTGAGCTACAGCTCACTTCAAGCTCATGCTCAAATAAATTGGTTAGTCTCTAAGGTGCCACAAGTACTCCTTTTCTTTTTGCGAATACAGACTAACACGGCTGTTACTCTGAAATTTTGTTTGTTACACAAACGTAATAAGAGCAGGCCTAAGTGGTTAGCTACCATTGTTGCTTGCTAACACTAACAAAAGACTCATTGGAAGTGAGGAAATAACTCCTACCAGTATTATATGCATATGCAGCATTATACATGTCTGTGCCGTCGTCTATAAAGAGAAATATATATGTTACAGTAGTGCAATAGCTTTCAGTATATCATAGTAAGCAGCTTTGTCTTTGCAAATACAAACAGAAGATTAGCAGGCAATCAGCTCTCACCCCTCGTGTTTTCTGGAGTCTGTCTTTGCCCTTTACACTTATCACAGGCTATTTTTATCTTCCTATCTGAATGGCATATTGTTGCCATGACACCCAGATTGCACAGTTACTGGTTCACCCCAAATTGTGAGTTATACTCATTCTTTTCTATTCAACCCCCATCTCATCCCAGCCATTCCCTCTCCTCTCTCTTTCCCCTTATTACAGGACAGCAACGTATCATTCCTACTATGAAAAGCAACTTCTTACATCTAGCAATGCTGTCCAGTGGCTAGAGCAGGGGACTGGGAGACATAATTTTGGTGTTTTTCCATTCTTGATCCTGCCACTGATGTCGTGTATGACCGCAAGCAAATCAACCTAGCTACATCAATTTCCCAATCAGTAAAATTGGAATAATATCAACTCCCTCCCTCACTGAGGTATAATGAAGCATAATTATTGTTGTAAAGTGCCTTGACATCCTTGGATAAAAGGGAGAGTAAGCAAAAATATGATATTAATAAGACTAATCATATGTCAGAGGCTCCTTTTCTTCAAAAAATAATTTATTTAGAAATTAATAGGAGGAGAGAGGAAAATAAGTGAAGGCAGCATATTTCCCCATTCAGTAGGCCTCATTGTTCTAGCACACAGGAGCTCTGTAACAGAAGGTAGCAATGACCACCCTGTACCCAGCCAAGTCCTGGTCACTCAGACTGAAGATGGGTACAGGCAATGTTCCTTGCTGCTCAGAACATCTCACTGACCTCTTGTGCTGTACATGATCAGATAGGCTTTTCTCCTTTATTTTTTGTTAGTATTAAAAATAAATCCATCAGAAAAGTACATAGCCGTTTGCTGGAAAAACATTTCTGCGTAATAACATTCATCACATTGACTTAGCTTGGAGAAATTCCCATTGGGCTCTTTTCAATATCTACAAGTCAGTGATCATAAGCTTTGTTATTATCAGAAAGCAAGCCACCAGAATGCAGGGAAAGTGCATTTCTTAATGCTACGAAGAGTTATGTAACAAATAGAAAAATGTATACTTACCAGGCTTGTGAACCATATGGATTTGCTTGAACATTGTCTTATACCAATCCTTTGGCCGGTCAACTGTCTAAATAAAATACAGTTTACAACAATTAGCTAAAGAAACAAAAAGATCAGTGGTGTCATGTTAGATCAAATTCATCTCCACTGTAATTCCACTGATTTGTAAAGAGATTCAGTAGGGATGAATTTGGCCCATTGTGGTCAGTCCCTTATTGATCCCTCCCACACACACTCTTTCTCGTTCACTGTACAGCTGCAAGGTTTCCTATGAATCTTTGACTCAGCCCTAAATATCTTTTGGAGTTTGGAATCTGCTCTTGGATACAAAGACAGTATTTAAGAATATATGAATTGCCATTCCAGATCAGTGGTCCATCTATTTAATGCCCTGCCTCTGACAGTGGCCAGTACCAGATGCTTTATGTAAGGCCCTACCAAATTCACACCGTGAAAAATGCATCATGGACCGTGAAATCTGGTCTTTTGTGAACTTCTACCCTATATTATACAGATTTCACCCTATATTATACAGGTTTCTCAAAGTGGGGGTCCTGACCCAAAAGAGGACCACAGGGGGGTTGCAAGGTTTTTGAAGGGGGGGGCGGGGTTGCAGCATTGCCACCCTTACTTCTGTGCTGCCTTTAGAGCTGGGTGGCCGGAGAGTGACGGCTGCTGGCCAGGCGCCCAGCTCTGAAGGAAGCACTCTGCCAGCAGCAGTGCAGAAGTAAGGGTGGCAATACCATATTATGCCATCCTTACTTCTGCGATGCTGCTAGGGACGGCGCTTGCCCTTGGAGCTGGGCTCCCGGCTGGCAGCCACCGCTCTCCAGTAGCCCAGTTTTGAAGACAGCGGAGCCACCACTAGCATCGCAGAAGTAAAGGTAGCAATATCGAGACCCCCCTACAATAACCTTGTGACCCCCCATTCCCACAAACCCCTTTTGGGGCAGGACCCCTACAGGGCCAACAATGTGAAATTTCAGATTTAAATATCTGAAATAATTAAATTTTCAAATTTTAAAATCCTATCACCATGAAATTAACCAAAATTGGCCGTGAATTTGTTAGTGCCCTATTTCTAGGAAAGTGCAAGAAACCTAACAGTAGGCAATTACCAGCCCACAGGAAACATTTCTTCCTAACTCCAGGCAGTTAGTGGTGAACATGAAATTATCTTAAAATAAAATTGCTACTGAATACAGCTGTGGAAATTTTAATTACCTGTATAAACATCTTTTTTTAATGCTACTAGGAATTTGACCTTCATGACATATTGTGGCAATGAGTTCCATATGTTACTATTTTTACATAATGCATAATTATTTCCTTTTATCAGTTTTACATTTGTTGCCCTGGTCCTTGTATCAGGAGAAAGGATAAGCAGGAACATTCAATTTACCTTCTGAATACCACTCATTATTTGGTACACCTCCCTGACGTTTCCTCTCATTCTTTCCTCTGAAAACACTGGGACTATTCAGTTTCCAATCTTTTTTCTTATGGAAATTTCTCCAGGCTTCTAACTACTTTCACCATCCATCTTTGAACCCCTTCTATTTCTGCAATATCTTTTTTGAAATAGGATGACCAGAACTGAAACAGTATTGTAGGTGAGGAGAGCTCACTGATTTATATAATAGCAAAATAACATTTTCAAGATTATTTTCTATCCTGTTCTTTTTATATCCTAGCATTTTGTTTGCTTTTGATGACCACTGCTGAGCAGTGAGCAGAGCTTCCTATTCAGATGTCCGCAATGAAGCCCACATTGTTAGATGAGTGGTGATAATTAATTTAGAGCCTCACAAAAGTTCACTATATACCTTGCAATGCGCATTACTTTCCATTTGCCATTGTTGAATTTTATCTGTTACCATGCTGCCCATTCACATTCACCCACTGAAGTTCCCCAAAGTCTTCTCTAGTCCAAATTAACCTACAGAATTTGGACATCTGAATATTTATCACCTCACTGTTCACCATCTTTTTAAAGTCACTAATAAATATTTTAAAACAGCAGTTTGCTTACTTATGTTAAAAGAGGCACTTTTTTGTTGTTTTAAATGCTCCTTGCTATAGTCATTACCTTATATTTAACTCCTCTAATTTGTTAACCCCTAAAACTGCACTTTGAGGAGCTATCATTGTAAGTAACCGGACAGAAACTACTCCCTATCACAAAGCTTATCTGCAAGACTTTTTGTGAAAAAAATATTAGGTCTCACAAAATTGCTAATTGCTAACTCACAGGGATTAATTCTGATCTTGTTAACATTAATTCCCAAGGGTTGGTTATATCTCTGTACTTGCAAGACTCTGGGGAGGGATAACTGAGCTTGATTTATGAAGAAGCCAATGGACTCATGCTACCAACATCTCGCTGCTTGTACTGGGCCAGAAATGATCCTCCAACTGAGTTTGAACGGATGGTGGTGAAAATCTATGGGAATTAATGCAAAAGTGTCACCATTCATCATTATGGTTATGTCCTCACAGTTTGCCAGAGAATGAAGGTGCATAGATGTCCCCAGGCCTAGTTCCTTTGCTGACAGTCACATCCCCTCCAAATCTATGGAAATCCAATCATGCAGAATACATGTGGAGAGGCTTTCATGGGACCAGGAAGGGTGGGGGGGGGGTGAGAACGGGACAGGACATGACATCATATCATTAAGTTTCAGTTCTCCTCTCCCAAACATGTTTTTGTTTACTTGAGCAGGTTTTGCCCTTCAATTCTCTGACCCTATGTTTTGGGAAATATTAAATGAGTTAAGGAGGGATAAATCAATTTTTTAAAATATAGTATTTCAATTTACATTAGCTAACTCCACAAGCCATGCATTACACTGCGAATTATCCAAGTTCACCCGTGCATCTGGTCATTTTAGATACCATGCTGATTCATATGCACTGCATTTATTGCAATTAAATGGTGAGACACAGTTATTATATTTGAATGAATAATCAAGGAAAAGATAGTAAAAGAGAAAAGAAAAATCTGCAAGTAGTACTTGGGAGACTCTAATCATTTTCAGTGTTGTAACAATCCATCAGAAAGCGCACAATTAAAGCAGGCATTTATGAGTCTCAGTGGAGCTTTTTTCATTTTGCCCTACATTCTGTTTCACGTATGAAGCAACCCATAATTAAACAGTGCTTTGTGTTAAAATGTTTCCTAATTATCAGTGGGTAAAATCCATTAAAAGAAATCAGTTCTAGCTGGAATGTTCCATCATTGCTTAAGTGAAGGAAATCTGGTCAGACTGCATTTTGTTATTTACACACAAAAGAAAGGCCTCTTTAGTATACAGAATAATTTGATAGTTAACTGTGAAACAATTATTTTGGATACTGTGGTTAAAAAATATGCAGTCACACTGCATTTTAGTGACTTTTTTCTTGGTTAGAACCATAGTAATGGTACTTAAATTTAGTGATGTCTAGTACAGTACCACTTTAATTTCTGCTTGTGGATACAGTTGATACTGCACATATTATATTTATTACTGTCTTTAGGAAAATAGCCTAATTCACTTACTGCTTGATTTAAAAGTTCTGTTTCTTACTGATATAGAAACATTACATTTTGTGTTTGTAAATTCTTATTCCCAAATATTGGTATATTATAGAAGCTGAAGAAACAGAGATCTCCAACAACATAGCTAATGCTCAAATTTGAGGACATACATGATTAGATTCTTACAGCTATCTTGTTTTTCCTCATCCTCAAACATTCAAATGCTTAGCAATAACACAGTATAGATACTATTTTGCTCCCAAACTAGCTGGATAATTTGAAAACTGGATTAAAATCACAGCTGACAATTTGACAGAAAACTCAACTTCCAAAGTTCCAAACTTCCAAAGTCTAAGTTTTTCTGCCCTGGCACTTCAAAATGCCGGGGGCTATACTGGTAGTTTGGTCGTATTGCAGTACCTTAACATGCAAGGGTCTGAGTGCCAGAATTTGGCTTACTCCCATGCTTCCTGGTTTGGCAGGGGCTGAAATACTATCAAGGCAACAAGCTCTGCTGCTGGGAGTAAGGAGAGCTTTGCAGTGATTGCTTCCAGTTTGAGAGACAGAAATGTGAAGGATGGATTTTGAAGACAGCTTCATCCAGCCTTTCTTGGCAGGACAGCACTGAGCTTTGAGGACTGGGGGCATAAAGGGAAAAAGGGAGGAGATCATCAGCACTACATTCTGCAAAAAGTTTGTTTCTAAACCCTCATTTGAAAGCCTCTCTTTGTGCAGCAGTGTCTCAATATACAATAGTTATGTTATTTACAATGAGGTGCAGTAGCTGAGCGGTCAAGGGGCTTGAGTACAATCGTGGAGGTTGTGGGTTCAAACTCACACTGAAAGACTACCTCAAGTTCACCCAGCTACAAAATGGATACCTGATCCATAGGGTTAAAGAGATAAGGTGGGTGAGATAATATCTTTTATTGGACAACTTCTAACCACAGAGTTAAGAAAGTCAAAGACGGTTGCATGCAAGGCTAGTCACTTAACTCCCTCGTGTACTGTTAGCTTTGGAAACAGATACAGACGCACATTAAACCACATCAGCGTGATCTGTGGCTTGGGGCAGACTTTTTTAATGTTATCTACTACACTGGAACTCATGTTTACTGCACTCTGCAGGCAGCTGTCTTTTTAACCTGTAGAAGAAACTCTGAAACTTTCATTGTACTGCTGAGATAAGCTGAACTGAAACATCCAGGTCCCTCCAACAGAGGACTGAAGGGCAAGCTGGATATTTGGGTGCCCAATGACCTTTGGAAAACAGAGCAAGTGCTACTCTCCTGTTTTCCCTTGTTCACTGAAAACGCTGCCGTGGCACTTATGTATGTTCCTGGATGGTGCTACATTTCTGAGCGATGGGATGGTGCAGCATGTTTGCTGACACCACCACCACTTTCATTCTCTCACTGCTGGGATATGCTCAGATCTACACATCACCCTCCGTTTCTTTAAAGTGTATGTTCAGATCAGTACCTTGAGAACTGAATCTCATTTCCAGCTAAGTCCTGTGGAGTGTGAGGGAAGTGACAGCACACACACACACACACACACTCACTCTCTTATTTACATGGTATATTCCTAGCAGACCGTAACTTTTAACTCACTCTGGTCATGAGACTCATTTACATAACACTAATATTACAAGCTGCATAAGTTTTTGATGCAGCAGCACAGAGCTGAAAAGAAAGCAATCCCAAACTGGAAAAAAAAATCCAAATGGCATACATGAGTTTCAGAGAAAATCTTAAGAGCCTGAGACTATCAGATCTGGAAGTTAAATACACTGTTGGCAACTTGCCAGCCACATTAAATACACTTGGGGGATTTCAGTTATACTCTTATTTAACTAATATCCACCCTACGGAATCAGTCTGCTAGTCTTAAAAAAGCACAACAAAACAATAACTTCCTACACAAAAGGCAGGGCCATCTGCTCAGTAGGGATGTGAAGCTATAGCTTGGCTCTATGCGAGTTACTCATTTTTTAAAAGCTTTTTATTGTATCATTTGTATATGCCGAAATCAAAGGAAAGGAAAGCAAGAAATGCTAGAGTTTCCTCCTCCCCCTTACACAAAATATCCCAGTCTTACCACTTATTCTGAAATCTTTCCTATTGCTTTTCTCCATCAATTCCTGTTTTCCCCCTAATTTTTCAATCCAGTGAAGCAGCTCTTGGCAATTACACAACCCCATATGTCGGTGTTGGCAGGCAAAGTATATCCAATAGCTGCTACATCCGTGCACCTCACAAAGATTTCACCTGCAAGGGCTCTGCTGCTTTCATCCTGGCTCCCACTCTTCTTACTCTCTCCGTCTAGCACAACACCTCTCCTCCAGCCAGGAAGGCCAGTGAGCTGCTCCTTTGTAGACTCACTGCTACTGTCTGGACCAACCAGAAGGGGCTGCCCTGACAGCAGTGTGGAAAGAATGCTTCAGCATAGTAAAAACAAAACCCTTCCGTCTGACATCCTGGGACAGCTCAAGCAGTGATTAGTGGCAAGTCATTAAACCTGGACTAATGACAATCAGAGGGTTTCCATGCTGCTCATTTAAAGATTGTGGAAAAGCATGGTGGGTCATGCTGCATTTCACTGGGATAGTAGTCAAAGGGGTTATTACTGGATCAAGTCTGTTAATTTCAATACAGGAGCCATAGGGAAAAAATAGGCACCTGAGGTTTATTTGCTAATGGCAAAAATTAGCAAACTTTGCAGGTTTAGAATGACAAGACAGACAGGAAATGAAATTACAGCGTAACACCACAAAGGGCAGGGAAAATAATAGAAACAAGAACGAAAACTGCAGTTCTGATTATTTATAATGAAACTAGAACTATGAGGTTGCCCAGTTATGCTTCCTGCAACACACAGTATTATATTCATGAGCCTTCTGATTACACATACTCTATTCCACATTATATAAGACTAGAAGAATGTGAAAAACCCATTACCAACAATCAATTCATTGTCTGAGTTCTCTCTCTGTCACACACTCTCTCTCGCTCTCTCTCACACACAAACACACACTCCCTGGCATTTCCTACCGTTCTAATTGCTGTTGGGATTCCAGATTCATCTACCGGGCCAATCCCTGCATAATGTGGTGCTCTAATGACTGTGACTTTCTTCTCTTCCTCTGAAGATCTACAGATTGGTATTGTACTGGGAGTGATGCTGCTGCCAACAGACTGAGCATACTGTGAGTATGTCTCTGTGGAGTCTGTAAAGATAATGCGACAGAATGTTGTATAGCGATAGAATAATCATACGTAGCACTTACAGCACGCTTTACATTTTCAAAGTGCTGTACAAGCATTAAAGGAAATTTGATAACCACATCCATACAGAATACCTGATAATACTACACGTTAGCCTGAGCAGCTGGGTTTAGTAGGATTTCCGCTGCAAAACCTTCTACTCAAGGAGTTACACATATGTGGATTATTTTGTTAACCTCTGTGCTGAGCTCAAAATCTCTCAGGTTAAGAGAGACTTTTTTTTTTTTTTTTAAGAAAAAACTTACAATATTTGAAAACAAAATTTGCTTCGCTGCTTTTAAGGGCTGGCTGAGGGAAGAGAGAGACAAACACACAGACAAACAAAACTCTTAGCGAAGCTAGCAGAACAGACTTTTTTTCTGTAAACTAAACTTGCCACTTTGCCATCCATACTGTGAATGAGTGCTCTGCGGTAATGTGAACTCTTCTGCTCCCAGAAGCATGGAAGAGTTGAAAACAATTTCTGTTCTATATGTGTAGTAATGAATTTACTCAAACATTCCACAGAGATTTTCAGTACATATGTTGGATCCTGCTTTTCTGCTGTGAGAAAATTACCCAGGTAACTCCCTTTAATGTTACCAGCTTTGGAACTCAGATGAATTATGAGGTCTATAATGTTTTTTACAGATACTTTTCATCTTTACATTTATATTAGTACCTTTATTTAAATAGCTTTATATGGCTAATATGCCATGTGCACATCAATAACTCTGCCTCTCCCTGTAGCAGACATGCCAATGAGCCACCTACATTAATTGAGGTGAAAAGTGCAATCTGCTATTGGTTTTTGGTGCTGAAGATAATTTTGCAACTCCCTCCCCAACTGTTCTTTTAATTATTGAAATTAATACTAGCTACCACTACCTACCTCTAAAATTCGCAGCAAGTCATTAACAAAAAGACACAATGTTAAGATGCTGGGACATGTCATATGAAGCCTTGTACTGTCATAAGGTGATGTGCTTAGATGTAATCTTGCATACAGAAGAAACATAACAAGATTCTCTAGTCATTCAGGCAACAGATTTCGGTGGCTAATTAGTGGGCAGTTATGACTATATAAGCATGGTTTGCAACAGCAGGTACTGTACTACCCACGTTTCTGCTGCAGGGTGGCTGAAATTAGGCATAAAGCTAGATTTCTGGCACTGCTGGTGGAGACTATGATTTCCCTCCAATGCAATAGGTATTGCAATCTTTAATGTTTCACTAGAAGAACTGTGATATAACACAACAAAAGAGACTGTGATGATTTGCGGCTCTGAGTGCAATGTGAATATTTTCTCTCCCTCTTTATTGGAAAGAATTTGGATTTAACACAACCTTTTCAGTTACTTAGTCTGAAAGCCTGTAAATATTTCAGTACTACACATACGTGGTGAGATGCATCTGTGTGTGTCAAATGTCTGAATATCTGGGCTTTTTTTCAAGTATATATTATGCTAAATTTAGAAAACTTTTGAAATCTGATCTTACGCTCCTTCCAGGGCCCAATCTGTTGGCATCGAAGGGTTTTTGAGTGTACAAGGAATGTGAGATCTGGCCATTGTTTTGCAAGTCTCAGAAACTCAGAACCACCCTGAGATAATGCTCTTAAATATCATGTTCAAAAAGGACTGGCTAGGAACAATTTCTGAAGCATTGTTAATAAACACTCAGATCTCTAAATCAGAGATCAGGTGTTTTTAAATGAACCTGTATTTTTGTCTGTGCAGATACACATGCTCAATTTTTGCTGTTATCACTTGTACACAGATGATATAGCATTTATACAATTCATAGATTTTAAGGTGAGAAGGGACAATTTTGGTCATCTAATCTGACCTCCCGTGTAACACAGGAGCAAACTCATTATGCATATTCAAATGTTTTTGTGCATATAAATTCTGCGTATGCAAATGTTGATGAGAAAACTGGAAAACCCACATGATTGCACATACAAAGATTAATGGAGAGACATTATGTTTGGTGTTATATGTGCTTTTTTGAAAACAGAAATCATTTTAGACTAAATTCCATGGGGCAGAGATCTTGTCCTTATGTTTGTAAAGTGTGATCTATTCTTATGACACTCTAAAGAATACACATGAAATTTATTTGGCAAAGCTTTAAGCTTTTAAAATCTCAAGACCTCACAACCTGTGAGGAGGTGACTTCCACTGAAGATAGTGCAAATTGAGGGACCTGTAACTCAGCACCATTCAAAACTGGACCCTAATGCCTTAATGAGGATAAGGGACACCTAAGGAGATTTTGATACACATTCAGGAATATCTGAAAGTCATGCAGTTTTAATATACTCTCAGTATAACCAGTGGAATTATTGCAAGAGTCACATATGTGTAAGAATCTTGCTTTAAAGTAATAAGACTGTAGTAAAGCCAGTTTAGGAATGTTATTGCGTCTAACAATAAATTGTATTGTTGCTTGTAATTTTCCCAAAGTACATGAATAGATAATACCTTTATTTACGTGGAATGCTCGGTAACTGTTTGCAGTCCTTGCCCCACAAATCAGAACATGTTGCGTGATGTATAAAGTAAACATTATATGAAAGGCTTACCCATCTTCCTGCCATGCTGCATGATAATGTTTGAATTAAGTGAAGCTGGTGGAGAGTAAACTGAAGAAGGGGAAAAAGGCCTTTGAAAGTGACTCATTGGACTGGCAGCAGTGCCAGCGTTCCCATTCACTGTTATCTGGGCCTGAGAGAAACAAAACAATATCCCATTAAAGTACACACAAAGCTCTCTGAATACCATCGCAAATAAAGGGTGATGCAAGACCATCAACCACAAGACAGTGCCCAGTTGTTAGGTACTTAGCCACAACAGGGATCAGTATTCACTGAAATACAAAACTCATCATAGGAGGAGTGCAATGTGCTCTGTATGAATCTCTGCCTCCCCCTTTGTCCTTATAAAGGTCTTGTATGAAGAATGCTGGAGTCATGGGAAGGGGACAGAAGGACTATGGTCAAGGCAGCAGGATGAGCTGCATAAAAAATATCTGCATGGATCTAACGTCAGTATAAAATGAAGGTGGCAGTGAAACTTACTCTCATCATGTAACAAAGGCTGCCTCAGATCACTCACTTTAAAGGGACAGCTTGTTCCACATACTTAGCTCCCATTGACATTAGTGGAACTGTGTGTGCAGACTGAAGGGGAAAGGACATAGTGAGCTGAAACTTCTTTGAAAGGTGGCACCCAGCACGTGGGCAACTGTGAGATGCTTGTGTGTAATGTATATTATAGAAAAAAAGTGCATCAATGCATCTTGTAAACAAAAAACAAGTAAGCAGTACAATAAGGGATTCTGTTGACATCACAAACCACTTGAACTTTGCTCTCAGAGAGTTTTTCTAAAGCAATGTGTCCTATTCCACCACCACATGGCTTTAGACCTCCACAGCTGGGCTGCCACACTACAGTTGGAGAGTTCTACAAAGATTATAGAGTCGAGAATCTGAGAAAATAAATCCATTTATAATAGCCAATCATTAATTTCATTTTAAAAAGATGGCAAGGCTGCAATCTTCTAGGTCTCTTTTTCCATGCAATTATTTTTAAAACTCTAAACAAAATTATGAGCATTGAAAACTACCTTCGTCTAGTTTTGTATAATAGAGAACAATTAAAGAAGAATGGATTTATGTTCTACTTCTGTTGAAAGCTGTGGTTGTGAAATATGAAGGTAAGGGTGTGAAGCAGAAAAACAAGGAACAAGAAGCCTCAGTTTTAAAAAGAATGTACATTATTGCTAGACTCTTTATAAATGAAATGTGGTTCATTCTCTCCTGTGATATAAGAAGACCGGCTTCACTCTCTCCTATAGTTTAAGAAATGGGCATTTTGGGGATCAGTAATTTTAGGCTTCTTTTTACATCTCACACCCCCATCTCTCCTACAACCTCAATAGGAATTGCAGTTGTGTAAGAAAAAGATATCTAGCTCCTAAGTATATGTCATCAGAACTCCTGAATGCATTCAGAGCATTACATTTTATGGAGATCTTTTAGAGGTAAATTGAGTAGGTAGCTGAAGTTAAGGTTGTGCCAATGTGTCCATTAGAGCTTACCTGCCCAGATTTGTTCCTGTAGAAATGCAGGAACATACATTTAACAGATTTAAAAAAAAATGCATTGATTTATTGTAAATGTGTTTTCTTCTAAATTCTTTAAAAAACAGTTACAATGAAATAACTCAAATAAAGGTCTGATTTTCAAAATATCAAAATCCTAGTGCATGTGTGTGCATGCTTAATTTGAACTCACAACTGTCACATTTATTCATACACGTCGAGTGTTTACACATGCAACTGTCCAGTAGGGTGTCCGCCCCTTTATTGTCAGTTGTCAGGGCCCAACTGGCTGAGATGACTATTGAACATTCTAGTATCACGTGCACAGCATTGTGTTTTAAAAAGAACCTGAGTATGGTCACTGGGATATAGGCCATTATCACTTTACAGAAACACACTCTATCAAAAATGTCCCTGGCCTCAGCAAGTTGTAGCCCAACTCCAGATAGGACACCTGAGCAATAGTATTTCACATTGGTGCTTCGTGCCATTCACTGACTCTTGATAGGACTTCACATTCAGTCTAAGATCCTACACCTGAACTACTGCACTCTATATAATCCCTCAAAAATACTTCTAGCCATAGGAACGGAAGAGCTGGATGAACCCTGGGAGACTATTTCAGGAGCTAGGGAAAGGTTATTTTCAGCTGAGGCCCACTGGATGTGAGGCACCTTCCTTTTTCCGAAAACCAGAGCGAGCCCAATCTCTCCTATTATAGAACTAAATGTAACTATCTCTTTGAGAAGACCTGCTCCCAATAGCGGAGGGTATGCACACATACGCATGCCCACAAACACCTACCCTATACACACTTCATAAGATTTTCTTCTTCTGGTTGGAGGAACAGAATTAACAGATCATTTGTGGACTGGAAAAATTATTCCTTTAAATTTCTGTATTAGGCACTTAGGTTCTACAGTGATGGACACTTTACAAATGCCTGTGACAGACAGTGAGATAAGACAGATTGGACAGATGCCTCGATACTATTTGGTAGTCAGATATGATGATGGTGGCCTTACCTAGCTAGACAGACATCAGGAATGACTGTACGTGACAGACATAAAAATGTGACATTCTTGTTCCATTGTTACCAGGGAAAGTGGTTGCCTTGCTGACATGAAACATCAAATCAGCAAGTTTATTGGTGTTGTGCAAGCTCTCTGGAAGCCTCTATGGCATCAACACCACATATCAACTTGGGTAAGATGTGAATCTATCAAACAGCACTGGCTTCTGTCCTTTTGTATGGCTCTGAAACCTAGGCCACCGCAGAGGTGCAAATGGGCCAGCTGGACATTTTTGATGTGAAACAGCAATGATGTATTGAAGACATATGGTGGTTTCATCACGTTATGAATGAGGATGTCAGGCTTTGGACCAACCAGCTTCCAATGTCTTCCCGAGTGACTCAATGCCAGCTCAGGTAGCTTGGCCATCTGTTCCGTATGTTGGAGTTCATACCAGCCCGCCAGCTTTACACATTTGATCCAGCAAAAGCTGGATGAAGAAGACATTGCATATGCTGGAGGGATGGCATGGCTTCCATCCTTGACTGCCTCAGCCTTAATATAGACCAGGCTGCAACTGGCAGGAGACCAGGCTTACTGGAAAAGGGTGATCTGAAGTAAACACTCCAAGAGCAGGAGAATGAAAGAAAAAATTCTTGTTCTTTTGTGCTAGAAATCTTACAGGATATTAATATTTGCTTATATCCCTCAGCTAAAACCACTTGTTAGTGATTACCGGAATTTCCCTTTGAGCAAATACAATGTGAACACTGTCATTGCTATTGAGCTTCAGCAGCTGATGTATTTTACACCCATGAGAGGGCTTGTTTTTTAAAAGCTAGCTCTGAGAAGTTGCTGGTCAACAGTGCCCTGCCCTCAGAATTACTGAGTAACCAATGATGCTTTTTCTGATATGATGCTTGTATTTTAGGGCCCAGTCCTGAGTGGTGGTGTGTGCCCTCATCTCCCATTTAAATCAAAGTTTGTGTATGCTGTCTGGTAAATTTTAGATTTTGTACTCATATGTATTTTTTTTAGAAGAGTGAAAAAGGCAGAGAAAACAACCAATTTGTCACCAAAATACAGAGGTAGCTGGGGCCTGCTAGAATCCCGTATTCCAAATTTATCTCAAAGTTATGCCTTTTCTCACTCTTGCCCAGTTCACTCTTTGCCCCATTACACTACACTTGGGCTCTCCTTGTGGAAGAGCTTTCTACTTCTGTTGACTGGGAGCCAAACTGCCTAGGTGCAGGAACCTCCCAACCAGGTGACAGGCAGAAGGCTGATCATCTCTTCATCCCTCGAGCCAGGCACCTCATTAGACTCTTACATTCAGGAGGAGCAGCTGCCTTCAGTTCCCACTCAGAACAGCTGAGATGGAGCCAGGTGGGACAGGAGCCACCTGCTGATTCTTAGCGGCAGCGAGCAAAAGGAGAGAAGACTTGATTACAGAGGTCTGAGCAGCTGGAGAGGTGTTGTGCAGCAGTGCTACAGCCACCCCCAGCATCCAGGACATTGGCTATGACTGAAAATACTTAGGATCAATTCTCCAAGCCTGTGATGGTCTTAGCTAAACTGGGTTTTTAGCAGCTATGGTAAGATATAACAACTCTCATACATGTCACTTACAATTTCTTTTGTTTTCATATTTTAAAACTACACAAAAGATAGATTTCTGTGAAAAGAACTTTAAAGAGAAATCTTTATAATAGGGTTAAACTTGAAAGAAAATTTGCAAAGCCGTTTATTTTGCCAGTTATTCTCTGTATTTGTTACTACAATTCCAAATACACGCACTTGAATAAGAGATTTGCTTTACAACTCATCTCTTGCCTTAGGCTTTCACAAAGACCTAAATCAGTGGCTAAAGCAATAGTTCTAATTTAGCATTGTGTTTGCTGCAAGTTTATGTAGTTAGAGAATACAGACTGTAGGTGAGAGATTTCAGAGTAGCAGCCGTGTTAGTCTGTATCCGCAAAAAGGAAAGGAGGACTTGTGGCACCTTAGAGACAAACAAATTTATTTGAGCATAAGCTTTCATGAGTTACAGTTCACTTCATCGGCTGCATTCAGTGAGCTGTAGCTCACGAAAGCTTATGCTCAAATAAATTTGTTAGTCTCTAAGGTGCCACAAGTCCTCCTTTTCTTTTTGAAGTACTATAGTTTTTCACTGTACTTTGAATAGCAAATAACTGTGTGGTATCTGCTGGCTACTGTGGACTTTATAACATTGACCACTTTAGACTTACTGAGAGGAGGAACAGGTTCAAGTAAGATATACAGTGGTCACTATTAAAGTCTGCTTTGCCAACAGTAGCTATATAATGGTGTTTGAGATATTACAGCTTTTCACTACATGTAGAATAGGAAATAACTGTGCTTTCTCAGAGACCATTTTGTGGTAATATTGAGTAAATGCTGAACATACTGGGACTGGACACAGCAGCTGTCAGAGAGCGACAAAACTTCTTGTAAACTGTTGGATGGTGTAAGACCACCCAGTCCCTACTGTTCCTCCAGTGATTGTGTCCTCCATGAAAGAAAAGGAGTCACCCTTGAGCAGGTTAGTGTCCCCACCTCAGGGGATGGAGTCAGTGCTAGAACACCTATGCCTGCTGCCAACCTTCCTATCAACTTCCCAGCTCCTGGAAACATTTGCAGTCATCTAACCCTCTTCAACAGGTGGAGAAAAGGCGGGGAGGAAAGGTTGGTAACAGAAGCAGTGGCTCCTCGTCATCTCAGTAGTGGCTCCTTGCAGCAGCCCGCTCTCCCTGTGGGGCTCCCAGACTGGTTCTTCTTTATGCCCTTCAGAGGGAGGTTCCTTCTTCTCCCTTCCCCATTAGGGATGAGTAATTTTTGTTGGCAGTTAAAGGGACAGATGGCACTGAAAAGATGTCTATCCATCTGGCCTCATGTTAACAAGGATGACTGTGGCTAAGGGTGGAAGTGGCTGCCAGATCACAGATCTCCATGAAGGAAGACTGGCCAAAAAATAAGAGGTGGTAGGGCTAGCAAAAAAACAGATCATGATCTTTTTAACATACCAAAAATATTGTTCAAAAAGAACAAATACAATTGTTTGCACACAAATGTAGGCACCTGACATTCCCCTGAGTTGGTTGGTTAAAGCCTGTGTTGATGCTCTTTTATCTGTGTATTGTCTACTCTTTGCTTACAACTAGGAGGCAGTAAACAGATTTGTAGTTCCAATGCCTTGAAAATTTTTATGTTTCACGGGTGGGAATCACTGGTTTTACTTGACATGTCCATAATTTTGTCATATAATATAAAAAGCATTCAGCACATTGAACCCCAACTCTTCAAAGTGATTATTTGCAACTTTGGGGTAAAACTGTTCTTAAAAAGACATATTATTTTAGTTTTAAAGTGACATTTATAGTAAGTTAAAAATTGCTGTTGTTACTACATGTAAATGATAAAACAAAAAAGCTTTGGTCAAAGTTATAAATATGGCAACATTTTGACGCAGTAGAGCTCTGGTCTCAGCTTATCATCATGTCATCAGAGAACCCCCACTAAGAATATTTATAGTTTTGTAATTCAGTGATCTGTTATTTAATTGAAATATGGGACCAATTCTGATTCACCTTAATCATACATGCAGTTCCCTTGAAGTAAACAGAAGTACTTACATGGGTAAAGTGAGCAGAATTTGACCCATATTCTATACCTTTTTGTTTATCTATACATATATAAATATACATATACTATACATTATATATAAACACGTATGTATTTAGACTTGGTTATTTTCCTTGAGTTACCCAGAGAAAGCGCAGCCCTGAAAAATAACAGAATTCCTAGGATCCAAATCTAAGATTATTTATACAGTTCATTCCTGTAAAACAACTGTGCTTAAGAAAGGGAACTGTTAGTTAGAGGAGATAAAACAGAAACAGCTTCATGCAGTCAGTGGTCATGGCTCAGGGAAAACAAGGTTGTGTTAAGTATTCTCATCAACCCTATTAATATGAATCTCTGAGGTATATTAGTGCCTGACAGATGTACCTCCATGATAGCTGAAAGCTAGTTTTCAGCCTCTCTCAAAATTCAACCTGTGCATTCTTTCTGTACGGCAACTAATTAAATATTTTAAAGTAGATCAGCTTAAATTCCTCAGTCTGCTTTCCTTTAACATATTTGGACTGAGTGATAAGAGTGAAGTTGGCCATTAGTTGTAAACAAACTGTTCACTATATCTTAGTTGAAATCAGAGTTGCACAACAAATTGCACAATTTTGAGTGGCTTTACGGAATCTGTCATTACTATAGTAAATTACTGTAGTAAAACATATTACCAGACTGTGCAGAACCTGAATAAACAACTGACACCGTTCTCATACGAGTAATGGGATAACAGACAAGAATTAGTTCTTTTCCCCTTTGGCAACCTGTTTGAACAAACTGGAGGAAAAAGGAAGGATAATTACATGAGAAGTGGCAGCAGTGGTGGTTAAGGTGGTGCCATCTGACACAGCAGACATCTGGCTCAAGGTTGGGGAAGGTGATTCAGAACAGTCAGTAGTATCATAGTTACAAGTCTGCAGCTCATCTAGAATGGCTGTGGAGGACTCGCTCACCGTGCAAGAGGAGTACTCACTCATGGCAGAGTCTGTGATTACAGAGGCTGTTTCATTCCTGTGGATAGTATTTTCAGGAGCTAGAAAAGGGTATTTATATGAAAAATGTGAGAGGGCCAGGGTTTTATAAAAGCGTGAAGGCAAAAAATCATCAAGCGTTGGCAAAATAAATGATGCTAGGTGGGTGCCACTGTCTGGTGAGAAAGAGGTTCTGTTAACTGGTACCACAGAAGGAGGAGGCAGTGAAGAAACTTCTGTTGCTGTTTGTCTGTGTGTCTGTGAAGCATTTACCTCCATCACATTGGCAGTTATTTTCTGGTTTCCAAGCTGAGTTATGAGAAAAAAAATAAGAAAAGAAAACATATTACCAAATTAATACAAACTTTCCCTTTGCCTTTTGCTGTGTGTAGGCAAGCTGCAAAAAACATGCTTTTAGCTGTCCTAGGAAGTTCACATTCACATGGATTAGGAAATAAATCAACCACACTCTATATTAAAAAAGGAAAACATGAAGGAAATGAACCTGTCAAGTATTATTGGAAGCAAAGCCAGTAACCAGAGTGTGCTAGGATGAATATTCATAATGTGTTCCATGTTTTCATGTTTTGAGTTGAGATTTGAATAGGGTCACACTTATATACATTGGAGAGTGTCACTGTTAACTCATCAGCTTGTTTGACTGTCACAAAATACATCTTTCCTCCTCTGCAAATAATAGAGGTTTCCATCAAATCTTTTGGAAACAGAGCATAATATGGATTAAAAGGGGACAGAATTAATTCAAACACTAATATCAAACATTCACATTTGTTGTGAGAAATGGATTGTGGAGTTTTTGCTTCTTGGAACCAATTACATTTTTTTTTCACTGCCTCACTGACAAAAATAAATTTTGATAGTCCTTGAATATCAACCCCTGGAGGCACCCTGTAAACCTACTAGAGCACCACATGTATAAAGGAAAAGAGCCCAGTTGTTAGGGTTTTCTGGTTTAAATGTGAGAAGAAGCAGGAGGGATGGTGAAAGAGAGCTGGATAGGGAAGGTTTAATATCAAAACAAATATATTGCTTGGTTGGCTTCAAAATTATAGTGGTGGTATTCTTAAGAAAACAAGGCAACATCTTTAAATGACAGTGCTTCTGAAAATTTGCCACATACTTGATGAGCTTTGTTTTCTGATGATTGGTAACAGACATAACATATTGGGCTTGAACTAATCCAGAAACTCACTTTTTGTACCAGCTTCTCCCATCTCAATTAAAGTTGCATGAAAATCATACTGGCAACAACCCCTTGTTAAGCAGGCATACAAAACCTCTCCATGCTGTCTGCCAACCACGCGTTTTCTATAAGTTAGTGACATGTTATATGTGAAACTGAAACATTTTAAAATAATGCTGCTTATTTCAACACTAATGATTTCACTTCTCAGAGGGCTAAGGAGCTGCTGAATCACTCTAGAGAAAGGATGCTGAGGATATTCAAACAATATAAATTTTAGGACAATATTATACCATACACTGATTACCATTAAAAATAATCAACAGTTCCCACACTGTTGTCAGACATACACAGTTATTTCCTATCTACAGGAATCTGTAACTCTCATCTTTTGAAAATGTTTTAATCAGGCAGATTTTCGTGCGCATTTGAAATGGACTTTTTATCCACAGTCTGAAAATATCATTTAAAGCCTTTATAGCATACTTGGTACGAAACCCAGATTGTGCTGCTTATGAGAGTTCATTAAGAGTCCAGTTCTATAAGAGGAAGTTACTCACTTTGTGCAATACTGATACTTCTTCAAGATGTGTGTCCCTATGGGTGCTCCACTGTAGGTACCTGTATGCCCCTGCACCTCTAATTGGAGAATTTTGGTAGCAGTGTCCGTTCAGCCTACACATGTGCTCTCCCTCCCTCGTGGTCTGCCTCGAGGCTAACTAGTGCTGTGCGGCAAACCGCCCTCAGTTCCTTCTCCACTGCAGAGCCCCTTGTCAAGACCTGTGAAGGAGAAGGGAGGAGGGCAGGTTATGGAGCACCCATAGGGACACACATCTCGAAGAACCATCATTACTGCACAAAGTGAGTAACCACTTCAAGTAGTAGTATCCCGTTGGGTGCTCCACTGTTGGTCACTCCACAGCAGTAGCCTCCCTGGAGGGCTGGGGCTTCGGAGTGGAGTCTGTTATTGACAATAGTACTGTGGAGCGGAAGTTGGCATCAGAGGCGGAGTCTCGATTAATTGCATAGTGTTCTGCGAAAGTTTGGACAGAGGCCCAAGTTGCTGCCCTGCAGATTTCTGAGATGGGGACATCATTAATAAACACAACTGGAGGTAGAAACGGATCTCATAGAATGCGTGCAGATCACTGATAGGGGCAATAGGTTACGCTCATGGTAACTGTGGTTAATTCAACTGGAGACCCATTTGGAGAGTCTTTGAGCTAATATTGTGGAGCCTTTGAATTTTTCTGAGAACGGAAGGAAGAGTTTAGGGGACTTCCTAAAGTCCTTAGTCCTGTCCAAATAGAATGCTAGGGCTCTCATAACATCAAGCATATGAAGAATTGCCTCCCTGTTGTCACAATGTGGTTTTGGAAAAAGGTAGGGAGGTGAATGAGTTGGTTCATATGGAAGGACAAGGTTATCTTGGGGAGGAATTTCGGTTTTGGTCTCAGGGCGATTTTGTCTTTAAAAAAAAGACTATTCATGGTGGGAGTACCATCAGTGCCACTATTTCTCCTATTAATAGAATCACAGAATCATAGGACTAGAGGAGACCTCAAGAGGTCATCAAGTTCAGTCCCTTGATCTCCTGGCAGGACTAAGTATTATCTAGACCATCCCTGACAGGTGTTTGTCTAACCTGTTCTTAAAAATCTCCAATGACGGAGATTCCACAACCTCCCTAGGCAATTTGTTCCAGTGCTTAACCACCTTGACAGTTAGGAATTTTTTCCTAATGTCCAACCTAAACCACCATTGCAACAATTTAAGCCCATTGCTTCTTGTCTATTTGTCATACAGAGATAATAGCCATTAGAAATGCTTTCTTCATGGACAGGTGTGGAAGGGAGCAAGTGACCATAGGTTCAAAGGATGGTCTAGTCAAGGTTCTTAGAACCAGACTGAGATCCCACGTTGGTGTGGGTGGTCTAATGTGTCGGAAGAGGTTTCCCATGCTCTTAATGAATCTGCATGTTGTTGGATGGGCAAATACTGAGCATCTGTCTCCCTGATGGTGGAAGGCTGTTGAGGCTGCTAGATGTACTTTAAGTGAGGTAAGAGAGACCAGTCTTTCTGATGCCTAGAATATAGTCTGGGATCAAAGAGAGGGAGGAAGATGTCAGATCCACTGGTTTGGAAGTGCACCAATTTTGGAATTTTCACTTCTGCAGGTAAGTACAACAAAGCAATTTCCTACTGTGCAGTAACACCTCTTTCACCTCCTCGGAGCATTCGCTGTCTAAGTGCTGGAACCATGAAGAAGCCAAGCCTGGAACCGAGGATCTGTAGGTTGGGGTGAAGGATCCATCTGTCATTTTGGCAGAGCAGGTGAGGAATGGGTCGAAGAGGAATTGGAGGATATGCTGTCAGCTGTGCCAGGTATGGGTACCACACTTGTCTTGGCCAGGAGGGGGCAATCAGTGTGACTTTTGCTCTCTCTTGCTGTATCTTTAATAGGACCTTTGACATCAGAGGGAATGGAGGAAAGGTGTATAGCATCTCCCTGACCCATGGAAAGATGAAAGATTCCCCTAGAAACTGTTTCCTCAGTCCAACTCTGGAGCAGTATTGGAGACATTTCTTGTTCTGGTAAGTAGCAAACAGGTCTATTGTTGGGGTTCCCCATAGGTTGATCACTATGAAGCGTTGTTGGGTTCAACTCCCATTTGTGGTCATAAGAGAAATTCTGATTCAGACTGTCTGCTGTCACATTTTGTATCCTGGCAGGTAAGTGGCTGAAATGAGCACATTGTGGCGGATGCACCAATTCCAAAATTTCAGTGCTTCCATGCAAAGGGAGCGTGATCTGGCACCCTGGTTGTTGATTTATGTAAAGCACGCATGCTATATTGTCTCAGTGTTGAATCAGTGTTGGTGGGTGATGCCTGTGCAGATGTTGGATGGTTCTTTCCACCAATCCAGAGAGTGTTTGACCCTGGAAGGCATTAACAGTAGCTTGTTAAGCCCATCCTTGTTTAGAGAGCAGACATATCTGAGCCATATATGTAAACATCTCATATACAATCAGGTGTGTGGGGTCACAAATGTGCATACCACCATGTCCCCAAGAAGCTGTTTAGTGCCCTTAGATCTAGTCTGGGTCTCCAACCTCCGTTTCTCTTGGGGATCATGAAATATCTGGAATAAAAACCCTTGCCTCTGAGGTGAGTAGTGACTGGTTCTATAGCCCTGAGACATAACAGGTGATCTATTTCCTGCCATAATAGTTAATAGTCTCTCATGAGAAGGGTCCCTGAAGGAGGAGGGGAGGGAGTGTTAGGAGGAAGAAGAGATGTAAAGTGAATGGAGTAGCCCTTGAAGATATTCTCCAAGAACCATATGTTGAAGGTGATGTTTTCCCAGCTCCTGTGGAAGAGTGTCAGGCGACTTCCAACAGGATGTAGAAGGTCCGTACGTAGCAGCTCTTGTTGCAAGGAATGGTTACTCAGGGCTTTGACCAAGGCACAAAACTGATGTTTTGAAGAGGATGGTTGAGAGGCTGAGGATTGGGAAGTTGACGATTTCCGTTTTTGCATCCTGGGTCTCTTACGCTGTGGCTCATAATAGCACTGTGACAGGGGAAAACAGGTTGGTTGAGATCTGTGAGACTGTTGTGAACTAAATTTTCTTTTCTGTCCTGGTGTGTAGATTTCTAGAGAGCACAGTGTGGCTCTAGAATCCTTTAAAGTGTGGAGTGATGCGTTCATCTTACCTATGAAGAGTTTAGGACCTTCACATGGGAGGTCCTCAACCATCACCTACACTTCCTTTGTCAATCCCGAGAGATGTAACCAGGATGCCTGTCTCATGATCACCACTGTCAAAACTGAACAGTCTGCGGTGTCTACGGCATTCAGTGTGGTTTGTAGCGCTGTTCTCGCTACCAACTGGCCCCCTTGGATAATGGCTTGCAATTGCTTTTTTTTTGTATATCTGGCAAGTGGTCAACAAAGGCATTGAGTTTGCTGTATTTCATAGTGTCATATGTAGCCATTAGGGCTTGGTAGTTTGACACACTGAACTGTTAAGTCGCAGTCAAGTATGCCTTTCTCCCAGACAGGTCCAGACTCTTCCAGTCTCTATCATAGGGGGTCGATTTGGTTTGATGTTGCTTTTCTCATGTGTTAACAGAATCCACTATGATAGAGTTAGGTGGAGAGTGTGTGAAGAGAAAGTCTGCTCTCTTCACAGGTACTTTTTATTGTCCCTTTTACATGTTGGTGGAATAGAGGCTGGTGTCTGCAAGATGACCTTGGCAGGGTCTAAAAGCACTTTATTGATTGGGAGGACAATTCTCAAAGAGGACGAGGTGCGTACTATGTCCAGCAATTTATGGTGGGAATCTTTCACCTCCTTCAGGGGAATTTGCAGAGCATCAGCCACCCTCTTAGTGAGATCTTGGAAATGTTTGAAATCATCAGCTAATGATAGAGGAGGTGGCATTATCGCCTCATCCAGTGAGGAGATGTTAGTCAGTGGAGTGATTTCCACCTCTGGTCTGGCCTCCTGCTCCTCAAAAGTGTCTTCCTGGGGATCTGGGGCTCTGGATACAGAGGCCATAGGAGAACATCTGGTGGGCTCCCTGTGGGAGTCACTAGAAGAGCAAAAAGTATGGGGCCTATAGGCTGCCCACTGATCCCAGTATGGCCACTGGGGAGGGGGGAAGGGCTTGGGTGGTGACACCCATGGATTACCACACCAGGAAGACTGGGGATTGGAGCATGGGTGTAGCTGAGGAGGTCCCAGATGCTGTAATGGCATGTTGTGATATAACACCAGAGAGAAATTGTCATCCTGATCACTGACTCCCCGCTGGAATAGGGCGGGGCTGACAGGGTCGCTGGAGGAGAGCTCCCTGGTGCTGATGGTGATTCTGGGGAATGAGACATGCTTGGTATTAGAACTCTGGTACTGTGTAGCAGGGATTCTAGTTCCTCCATGATCATAAGGTCCCTAGGGAAGCAGGAACTGCTGCAGTCCCTAGAGAAGCAGGAACTTCTACAGTCCCGCTGTTGCGCTTGGTGCTGTTAGTGATTGCCGGTGCTGACTCATCGGCACTGATTTTTTCTGTGGGAGGCATGTTCCAACAAGGGCTGCTTTGAAGCACTCAGTGCCAAGGATGTTTTTGTGGTGCTGATTTAGTAGAGTTGGTACGGTCTCTATTCTTGTCTCTGGCAGGTGGTGATGCTGCTTCAGAGCCTTTGAATCTCGGGTCTTTAGGCATTGTGGCAGAGCTTGCACCTGGAGGTCTCTGTTTCTTTAGGGTCCTGAGGCCCAGAACTGTTGGTGCCACAGTGACTGAACATGCCAGGGATCTCTTCTGGCTGGTCAGGAGCTCTGTTTGGGGGCCTGCAGCCCTTTTCCTGGAGGCTCTGTGGGGGGAGTCAGCTGACTTTACCTGCAGTTCTCCCTTTCTGGAGGTTGATGGGTCTGGGGACGAATCTTTTCCAGGATGCAGATCAGGACCGTGGTCAGGTGCCCATTTAAGAGCACCCTCCACAAGGAGTTTCAGCTTTAGCTCCCGGCTCTCTAGGGACCTATCTTTCAGCTGTTGGCAGAAGTTGCACTTCTGTGGGATGTGTCCCTCTCTGAGGCACCAGATGCAGCAAGAGTGTCCGTCTGCCACAGGAGTTGCCTCCCTATAGGAGAGGCTCCTTTTAAAACCGGGAGAAATGGGCATGCCCCTAGGGGGGCAATCCCAAAACAAAGGTGGGAAAATGGGTCGAAAAAAATTTTTTTTTAAATAATTGAAGAAACTTTAAAGATACTGCAACAAAGAATGGAAACTCTAAAGACAGCTATAAACTAACACTATCCAGATATAAAGTAAGTGAATAAACTGGACTGAGACTCGCTCCGTCTCAGGCCAAGGGCAGTTGAGAAGGAACTGAGTGTGGTTCGCCCATGCCTTGCTAGATAGCCTCAAGGCAGACCATGAGGGAGGAAGGGTGCATATACAGGCTGAAGGGACACTGCTACCAAAATTCTCCGATTAAAAATGCAGGGGCATAGATACACCCACAGTGGAGCACCCATAGGGACACTACTTGAAGAAGAACCCTTATTCACACTGACAAGAACTTACCTGAGCAGTCCCACTAAAGTAAGTAGAACCACTCCTAGGAGTGAAGGTTACAGAACTGATTCTTAAACAGATGAAAGAATTTACTTGTTCCAAATGAAAAAAATCATTTGGCATTATTGGATTAATGGTACATAAAAAATAAGGAATTATAATAGTGGAGCACTGCATCATATTAAGTTCAGAATCATAGCTTATTCTGAGCGGTATTTCAGGGCTACACTCAAAAATGAAATCAAAATTCTTTCATAAGCTAACTTAAAACAGAAAGTTTCCTATATAGAAAATCCATGGCTGGCTGAGTGACTGTAAAGAGAAACTTGATTTTTAGAGATGATTGATTTATCAATGAAACTGTCTCTCAAAGAAAGGAAGCCAAAAGAATAGCTAAGGCAATTGTGAAGATTAAGCTATATTAACACCCTGTCCCAATAAAAACATTCACAAGCAAACCTGAAACAATATGTTACACAGCAGAAAAATTTCAGGTGTTTAAGATATATAATGATTTCATTAATGTGTTTACATAACTTTCTCCATGCACTGTTGGATACAAAGGTAATAATGGAAAGACAGATCCATCATTAGTGCTGATGAATACCGGGCAGGTCAATTCAAGACCCTTCAGAAAATTTAGATAGCACAAGTAATAAATCATAAGGCCCTGAAAACAGGGAGCCCTAAGGTCCATGAGATTAGGTGTCCTCTAAGCAGCCAAAGCAAAAGAAATGGTTAAATGTCTTTGTGAACTAAAAGGTCTACATTACTGTATAGGCGATAAAGGCAACTTTGGGTACTAATCAATCTAGCAAGTCTTCGGACTCCCAGCTGGGATCACTACAAGCATGCCTGAGAAAAGGAGAGGTCGGAAGTGGACAACACAAGGAAAGACATTGAGGGTGCATCCAGAGAGAAGATGAAATCAGTCCAAAAGAGGTAAAATGTCTGACAAATGATCATAGATTTCATGAAACAAAAATGTAAATATGACTATGCTATCAAAGAACGTAACGGTGTCAATTTAACACCATTGGGTGCAGAAGGAGCCTTGGAATTCTAAGTACTGCTCTTTAGTGAATTCTCCCATTGTGAAGTTTCTCAACTCTGTGAGTGAAAACGTTAATGTTCTGATCAGTACTAGAGTTCATGTCATGGGGAAAGCCATTACCCTTCTTCCTTTTCAAATGTGTCTCAGCTGATATAAAAAAAAACATTATTTTTGAAGATGGACCAAACAATTTCTAAAAGTCATGATTACCCCTCAACATGGAGTGTTGGTAAACTCTAAGTATTTTAACTACCCAGACTACTACCTACCCAAAGCACATTGTCATCTTTTTCTGATCCTTCATAACTTGTGGACATGCTCCCCAAAGTACCATGTTGGGGACAATACTTCAGGAAATTTGTAAATACTGATTTATTGATTTGGACTATGGATCAGGCCCATTATGGCCATATCCAAGAAGTATGAGAAGAAGTTCAGTTGGGTCTATCACTGGGCAGGTATTTTGAATATGGAAGTTATAGATGTTGAAAAACCGTGTGTGAGCAGAACGAGATAACTATCGTGGGTTGTGGAGCTACTAAATGTGATCTTCACACTACTGCTACTTGTGAAGGAAAAAGAAATGTTAACATATTCCTCCACCTCCCCATTAAAAGTCCCAAATAAAGTGTTTTTTACTTTTGTTTTCATGTGCTCACTCTAAATGGCTACAGCAGATCATCTTCGATATAAGAGTAATATATAGCAAAATGTCAGGCATGAAATCGATAGCATTTCTATAATTAATATAAAATAGGCAGATGTTAACTACAGTATGCTCTTTGAAGACAGTCACCTGGTATTTCAAAATGAGGTTTTTTGTATGGTGCAAGTTTAATAATGACACCAAATTGCTGGCCTTGCTTCAACAGTCAAGAGACAAATGAGAAGATTCAAAGATAAATAAAATGAACTCATTCTGTTAATTTGTAAGACAGGATAGTACACAAAAATAAAGTTACACCCCTACTCTTACAAATGGGTAAAAATACCTCTTATTTTTAATTGTTAAAAACTGAGGCCAACATTTTAAAACTTGACTGCTGAAAGATATGCTCCTAAATCCACATTTGGATACCTAAACTAAATGAGAATTGCGTGTTAAGCACCTCTGAAAATCAAGTTAAGTTATTTAGGGATCTAAATATGATTTTAGGCATCCAATTTTGAAAACTTTGGAGAGACATTATATTTGAATGATTTTTTGCAGAATTGCTGGTAAACATCAAGGTAAGTGTTGCCATCTGCAATTAAATGCATTTTAAAAAGCAAAATCTGATTGGCAGTTTCATTGTAATAAAACAGTTATTTTAATCTATTTTACTGTAATTGGAATTCTTAAAAATTACTGATTATGAAGCGGTTGGAGATCTACTCATTACAAGCACTACACAAAAGCTAGGAATTACTATTATTAATGTCATGCATGCTTTTGAAGGGATCATTCTCCACACAAACATCTAATCATATTCAGGAGCAGCAGTCAGAGCTGTGTGAAACGGCCAGTTATTCCCTGCCGAATTTACTACTGCAATAATAGTGAAATATTGCTTGTGTGATCCTGATACCCAGTGGAAAATGTATACCTTAGGACTGGTAGAAAATTTTCTGTTAAAACTGGTTTTCAACAGAAAATTAGGTTTTTAACCTAATGGATTTTTTGTTTGATTTCCATTGATTTTTGTAATTAAAAAATTTGTCCAAAACCTGAACTATTTTGATTTGGAATTAATGCTGCAGTGCCTCATGAGAGTTAACAGTTCAGCTGACTACATCTCCCATGCTGCACCATGGCCAGGGACTCCAAACACTGCACCACCTTCCTTCTCCAAGAGGGGGAGACTATGGTGCATCAGGAGAAATATAGTGTTACCATTTACCAGCCTACAGTGGAGATTGGGAGCATGAAGCACTCAAACCACAGCTCTCATAAATCACTGCAGCAGCATTTCCAAAGCAAAATATTTCCATTTTCAATTTTTTGCCAAATAATTGTAATTTTCCATAGGAAAGATACTCATTTTCTGACTAGCTCTATTATACATAGCATGTGCTTTGTCAGCCTGTTAAGACATGATACTGAAGAAAAAAATTTAAAATGTTAAATCTTCTCTGCAGACATTGTATCATCCTAAAGTCCCAGTTTAGTCATCAAGCCTCCTTCTGGGCTAGTTTAACTGAACTGAAGCCAGTAGTTTAGCATGGAATTCTAATTCAATTTCTTGCGAGTCTTCACTTCCAGGAGTCTCAATGAATGAAACACTCTCCTCCATTGTGCCACATTCTTTGTGTCACTCTCTAGCTTCCCTTCATCTCTCTCATACAAAAGGATTTGTAATGCTTTCTATGCATGATGCCATATACGATTAAATTGTTCAGATGGTGAGAATTACAGGAATTTCAGCCTGTTGCTTCTTTGGAACTCTCTTCTAGATGCACATGTTCTGAGGAATAATGTAGCTGAGAAGTTAGATGTACACTTCTTGAACTGTGGTGTTTTATCAGGTTTTCCAAATGAATAGGGAAAATGCAGACCAAATAAAAGAAAACTAAACACGGAAGAAATAGTTTAGGCTTTGGGTCTCTACATTTGCCTTATTTCAGTCCTGAAAACGAGCTTCATCCAGCATCTGATTTTTGTCCCCGAAGTGGCCCTTAGGTAGCTCTTTGGCTTGCATCAGATAGCATCAATCCCACAAACAGCTAATACTGAACTTTGAGCACTGGTGCTCGGAGCCTGTGATAAGCCAAGATTTTAGAGCTCTGAAGGCTGCTAGCTGTCTTTGCCAGGGCTTTACAAGCTCACAGGATGTATGGCCCTTTTACGAAAGCTGCTCAAAAGCAGATGAACTATCACTTGCCTCCATCCCTCTCCTCCATTCTCCTTATCATTTGCTTTGCTGAGTTAAAAATTAAACAAAATACCTGCAGGGAAATAAAACTCTTTTAAAAAATGTATCTTTTAAAAAGCTAAGTAAGCATTTATTTATTTTTGAGCCATAGATTCACAGATTTTAAGGCCAGAAGGGACCACTATGATCATCTAATTTGACTTCCTACAGAACAGAGGCCATAGAATTTTGCCCAATAGTTTCTGCATCAAGCCCATAACTTCTGGATAAGCTCTATCTTATCTTTTAGAAGACAATTTTTTTTACAAGAGGAAGGACGGTGAAGTGGGTGGGCCTCAGAAAACCTGGGCTCAGCTCCTTTCTTGACCAGAGACTTCCTGTGTGATCTTGGGCAAGTCACTTATTCTTGTTGCGCCTCAGTAAAATAGGGACAGACGCACTTCCCTAACTCACCAGGGTGCTGTGAGGAGAAATATATTAAGGACTATGAAGTGGCCAGATATTACGGTGATGGGGCCAGATAAGTATCGTAGATATACAGGATTTTGATTTAAAGACTTGAAGTGATGAGATATCCACCCTAGGTTGTCCCAATGGCTAATTATGCCTACTGTTAAAAATGTACATGTTATTTCCAGCATAAATTTGCCTAACCCATGTTCACGTTACATTGTGGTAAGGGCCCTCAGCTTGTAAACCTGCTGTGTCTCTGCACTTCACAAAGGGAGGCCTGATGGGGCCTAACAACGCAAAGAAAAGGGTAATCACATATACAACGAAGACACAGGAAAGTGGCTGCCCAGAAAGATAGAAACTATGCATGCATGTGCACACACATATTTTATGAACACATCCATTCATATGCACACACCTGAACTACAGCCTCCACACCTCCATGCATATGCACACATATATATGCAAACTATTGGCATGCATGCACTCTCCACATGCCCTCCATGCGCACATGTGCCCTTAGACCCCCTCCCTGGACATGTATATTCACATACCCTTATAGATACTTGTGTACACACACACACATTCATACCTTTGTCCGTGCACAGATTCACCTTGCTGACTCCCCCCAACCCTCCCAAAATATTAAGTTTGAGATCCTTTTATTTTCTTCTTTTACTTGTGGGTGTAGCACTCCTTTGCTTGCCCAGTAACAAAGTAGAACAAGGGCCTTTGGGGAAGTAGCACTGCTTAAGCTAATATTTCACCTTCACTCTATTTGCCCTTTGCCTTTGGTTAGCACCAAACATTTTCTGGCTGTCTAGCCTGGTAATCAAATATGTCTACAAAAATGTAAATCAATGTAGATCAATATAAAACTGAAAATTGTACTTCCCTGTGCTACAACATAGAAATTCACAAAATGCTATAGTCATCATCTAACGCCCTTTCCAGGAGAGAGACAGATGGTATTTAATCATAACCTTTACAGGCAGCAACAACGTTAACCAAGTCTGCATTTCATAGTTACCAATAACACTACTGCAATGACAAGGACGCAAATAAATATACTAAAATATCAGTTAAGGAATTATGTGCTCTGGCATCTGTGGCTATATAGTTTATTAGCAAGAGCAACCGACTGGGAGTCTAGATCATAATTCTAGCTGAGCCAATGGCTTATCGTATGGTGTTGGCCACAGATTTGATCTCATTATGCCTTGTTAACTTAGCTGCATATATGGTTTAAAAAGTATATTCTATCTGAAATTATAAGACCAGTTTAAGATGTGCTTTCCTGAACAAATAAACTACAGTAAAATTTCATCCTTGCCTCCAGTGCTCTGCTAAGGATGCCAGCCCTAACGTCGTTACTCTGCTTTTCCCTTAGCTGTCTCCAGGCTCCCTTCCACACCACACCCGCTGTGGCATTGCCTCCCAATTCTGCTCTGTCAAGTTAACCTTCCTTTCCTCTGATCCATCCTAAAGATTCACTTCCTCCATGAGGCCCACAAGGAAAGAGTAAAAAATTAGTACTAATAATATTTTATAATTAACTATGATAAGTAATAATAAAGTCATCGTAGTTGTTCTCTCCCCTGAGCTTCTTATCTGTATCATGATCAGTGGAACTGGAGTCTGAAAGCCCATGTTTCCTGGAGGAACTGTTACTGAAGGGACACCCATGGAACGGGGAACACTGGATGCTATGATGGAAGCAACTCGGCCATATGGACAGAATAGTGTACAAGGTTTAATAAAGTTTCATGCATTCAACTTAATCTGCATTTAGCTTCACTCTTTACGAATCAAATATGGTGGCAGCAGTTGAACTGTGAGTTTGCTGAAGGGCAGCAGGTGGCTGTGTGAGCCATAAAACTAGGTCTGAAGCCCCCACAAGCCCCAGATTTTGCAGATACAGAACAGCCCAGGGATGGACCTAGTGGAAGGAGGACTTTGTGCTGTACATAGAGCTGGCCATGCAGGATGACAACAAGGGCAGGAAAGTAAAATTGTCATTTTACCTTATTGGGGACCAAGGCAGAGAAGTCTGCTGCACTCTGAAGTTCACGACTGGCTCTTCAGAGCTGCTCCAGGAAGGCAATCTCACATTAGATAGATTGCTTAGACATGGGACATGCAGCGAAAGCCTCAAGAGGAAGGATGAAAGCACTGGGAGACACAGCATCCCCAGAAGTACATACAGTGAGACAACAGCAAAGGAGAGCATGTGCCCAGGCTTCCATACACATAGTGAGATGCATTTACTGTGGGAGACAGGATGAGCAGGCAAACAAGATGTGCCCTGCACTAGGAGAGCATTGCAAGGAATGTGGCAAGTTGAACCATTTCAGTGGTGTGAGTAAAAGCAAAGGAAGGGCTCAAAAAAATGCAGTCAGACGTCTACAAGAGGGAGACGGCACAGCAGACAGCAGTGATGACATCGTGACTCTCTCCTTGCGTCCGAGAGCATAACAGGTTCAGGCTGCTGGCACAGGAAAGCAAGAGACAAAACTATCCTTCATGCACGCAACAATGTTAACAGGGAAAATAACTGTGTTATTTTAGCTGGATAGTGGGGCTTTTTGCAATGTGATTCCTTGGGGGTGAACTGGACTCAAACACACCCATTACAAAGAGCTGGTGTGATTTAATAACGTACAATGAACATAATGCAGTCCACAGGAAAATGTGGCTTCCTAGTAACTATCCCACAAATAACAGATGATACCCTGAAGTTTGTAGTGCTGGATGGTAAATACCACAGACCACTCTTGGGGAATACAGCCATACAGGCCATGGATCGGATCAGTGTGCAGTGTCAGAATTTTATTGTTGCAGTACAAGAAGCAAAAAAAGGGAGTCCCATGGACAAATCGAGACAATTTTAAAAGCACATGGGGACGTTTTCAAAGGTGACAGTTGCCTCAAAGGACAGCTGCAACTGGAAGTAGACCTCACAGTAGAGCCCGAGTGCATACCACGAAGGAAAATTCCAGTGTCACTACATAATCCAGTATGCAAGGAGCTCAAAAGTCTGCAGAGCAGGGGTATTGTAGCACCTGTAGAGGCCAATACTCCCTGGATAAGCAGGTGGTAAAGAAGTCATCAAGCAAATTACACATTTGCATAGACCCAAAGCCAACTGAACCAGGCACTGAAAAGATCCACTGCCCACAATTGATGACATCTTGCCAGAACTTTCCAAAGTATAGATCTTTACTTTGTGATGTGAGGAGCAGGTTTTGGCAGATAAGCCCGGGAACAGTCCAGCCTGTTGACAACCTCTGCAAACACCATTTGGTCCCTACAGATAGTTGTGCATACCAATGGGCATAAGCCCAGGACTAGACATGTTCCAAAGACGACTCACCCAAGTTCTGGAAGGACTGCCTGGTCTGAAAATAACTGCAGATGATAACCTCATTGTAGGTGAAGGAAGCAATGATACAAAAGCTGAACAGGACCATGAGAGAAAACTACAAGCTTTTCTAGAGAGATGCAGAGGCAAGAACACAAAACTCAACCCAGAAAAAATGCAACTCAAATAGTTGCAACTCAAATAGTGCAAGGTGACATATATTGGACATCTACTCACAGCAGAGGAATGAAAGCAGATCCCAACAAGATCAAGGCAGCCAAAGACATGCCAGCATTAGTGGATGTGGAAGGGGTTCAACGCTGCAGAGGAATGATAAATTTTCTGTCCAAATTCTGTCCACACCTGGCTGTAGTAGCAGAATCCAAAACAGCTCACAAGGCAGGATGCTGAATGGTGCCGGGAAAGTCCTCAACAAACAAGCATCTGATATGCTGAAATAAATGATAAGGGATGCCCCTGTCCTGAAGCACCACCAGCCAGCAGAGTGACTGACACTCCACTGTGAGGCATCAGAGACAGGAGTGGATGCAGTTCTTCTGCAGGTGCAACTGGTCACTTATGCCAGCAGAGCCCCATCAGAGACCAAACAGGGGTACACACAACTAGAAAAAGAGTTTCTGGCTATGGTATTTTGAGAGGAGCAATTCCATCCATACACCTATGGCCATTCAGTGCAATCAGACCACAAACCCCTAGAGAAAATCATGGAAAAGCCCCATCTTAGTGCTCCAAAGAGATTGCAGCACATGTTGCTACATCTCCAGTGCTACTGGGTAGAGATCAGATATTGTCCAGGATGATTACTGCTGTTAGCTGACACCCTGAGCAAGGCACATATACCCAGCATCAGCGAGTTGGAGGAAGGTGATCAGGACTTTTAAACCATTAACATAGTGCACTATCTCCCAGTTTCAACAAGAAAGCTCATGGAAATCCAAGAGCCTATGGAAAAGGACATCCAACTACAGACTGTCAAGAGAGCAATATCAGCAGGGTGGCCAGAAGACAAAAGCCAAGTACCAGTAGGAGCAGGACTATATTTTCAAATTAAAGATGAGCTGAGTGTGCAGGATAGAATCATTTCCCAAGGACAGAGAACAGTTGTCCTCACCTCATTATGTAAGGATGTCATGCAAAAAAGACATGCCTTCACTTGGGCACTGACAGCTGTCTTATAAGGGTTGAAGTGTGTGTTTACAGGCTGGTACTGAATACACAAGTCTGTTCCTGTGATACACCAGCAGAAAGCCACTTATCATGTGACCTACCCACCCAAGCATGGGAAAGGTTGGAGCAGACTTATTTACCTTCAGTGAAAAGCAATACCTGATTACAGTGGGCAACTAATCAAATTTTTGGGAGGTGGATGTCCTGCCTGATACAAGAAACAAGTCAGTGATTGGCAAACTGAAAGTCCAGTTTGCTAGACATGGCATCGCAGACACTGTATTCCCCAACAACAGACACCAATTTCAAGGAATTTGCACAGAAAATGGAAGTTTGACCACCATACCTCCCTCCCCAGCACAGAGTAATGGTAAGGTGGATTCAGCTGTGGAAACCTCCAAGAGACTGTAACACAAGGCTGGCTCAGATGCTGTGTTAGCATTTTTGGCAAAGAGGAAAACGCCATCACAGGGATGCCAAAACAGTCCAAGGCAGGCACTGGTGGGATGAACGACAAAAACCCTGCTACCCATGAGGGGAAACCCTTTGCAGCCAGAAGGCTGGAGATAACGCTGAGAGGAGATGGCCACCAATCAGAGAAAGCAGGCAGTAGAGTACAACAGGTCAACCAAGGACCTACTGACCCTGGAAACAGGTATTCCTGTGAGGGTCCAGCCATTACAGACACTAGAAGGAGTGAACTAAAGGGTGCAGTGGCACGCAGGTAATACGAGGTGACTACCCAAGAGGGAAAAGTGATCTGAAAGAACAGGAGGCACTATGAGCCAGTAGACAACATCCAGAGAAAGCTTGCAGAGATAGAGAGATCATCAAAGAATGGAGAGTCAGATAACCATCTGTAGGCCAACCCCAAAGTAAGGCAGGAAACTGCACAGAGAGCTGGTTTGCTAGTCTCATAGATAAATAACTCCTGGTGTGTAGCCTGTTGAGGAGACCAAATTGTCTTCAAGAATCATAGAATCTCAGGGTTGGAAGGGACCTCAGGAGGTCATGTAGTCCAACCCCCTGCTCAAAGCAGGACCAATCCCCAATTTTTGCCCCAGATCCCTAAATGGCCCCCTCAAGGATTGAATTCACAACCTTGGGTTTAGCAGGCCAATGCTCAAACCACTGAGCTATCCCTCCCCCCCAAACTACGTAACCAGCAGAGTCCGGGGGTAAAGACAAGACTTCAACTTGGCTCTGTGCTAGTAACCTCTAGCCAAAGGGACTTGGGATGGGGATCTGGGCCTCAATTATTTGTTTTTAATGTTTTTATTAAAATGTTTGTAAAATAGGGAAGTTGTATCATTATCAGTGGAACTGGAGTCAGAAGGCCCATGTTCCCTGGAGTCATTGTTATTGATAGGTG